>NC_068363.1:1170860-1373360 GCF_020536995.1 Dreissena polymorpha | reverse complement strand
TTAAAACAGGTGTCACGTGTTGAAATCTTGACATAAGTGTCATTGGTACTTGAGTATCAGCTTGCATTACACATAAACAATAAGGGGGATTGATGGATTATTTTGAAACAAGTGAAATAATTGATCATTCACTTCAATTTGAATTTACTTTAAAATTTTCGATATTTGACGAGTTAATAATTAGCAAATTGTTGACGAGAATAAGCATTTATAAAAGTTGGACATTGCAACTCGAATGACGATCATATCTTTGTATTTGCAAAGTGGTGCACACCATAGCTGAAAGAATCAGACCAGTAAAAATTAATTTTATTATGGACTCTTTTAAAAACATGTTAAGAAGAATAACATTTTTTAAGCGAAAGACTGAAACGCGTTTAAAAAAAAAGTACTATTGTGTTGGGCAGTAATGTTGCATAAAATTATGTTCTGGATGATCAAGAATTCAATATGCCTCGTCTGTCACTTACATCAGCAGGGAGATCAGTGTGGTAGTATTGCTAATGAGATTTTTTTTACATTATTGTAAACACCAGACCTGCAGAAAGCAATAAGTTCATGAATTTAACTAAGTTGTACACAAAATCAGTGTTTATGTAAAATGTCTACTTTTTTATTTTCTTCGCAGGAGGCAGTACTTCAGATAAAAGTAAATAACATAAAAAGGCCGTTATAGTAGAATAGTAATTTGATTCTAGTAGAATGGATGCGCAGTTTAGACCGGTGGATGCAAAAATAATGATAGGATCCATAAAAACAAAATGTGCAAATGTATTTTGCAATTTATTCCAGATGAAATATCGGATGGTACAGTTAAATTAATTTTCACTAAGAACAATCAAGATCAGCTTGAGAAAGTATAGTTAAAATATTATTCCTGTCAATAAGCAACGGTATTATTCTTTGCATAACACATGCCTGTGAATCAGCACAAAACAATAACAAGAGGGCCAAGATGGCCCTAGTTCGCTCACCTTTTTTTACCTTTACCTTGTTCATTGCTTAGTTGAAAATTCAGTACTCTCGAGCATAATTAGATTGGTTCTCTGCTGTTTACTTTTGCAGTGTGAGCATATGATTAATTCTGACTGAGTACTGTCCATTTGCATAGATTTTTTGCATGCACACATTTGCAAGTTATGCTTATTCTACATGTATTTACAAGGTGTTTTTTTAAGATTTGGACCTCGTGACCAAGATTTTACCCCCATGACGCAACTTTGCGTAGATATCACCAATAAAAACATCCTGGGTATCATCATTATTGTACCAAAAATATGGCTCTAGTGTGTTTACAAGGTTTTTGTAAGATTAGACCCCATGACCTAGGTTTTGTCCCCACATTACCAAACGTCAAACTTGACCTAGATATTGTCCAGTCTCGTCATTACTGAACCAAACTCTGGCGTATGGAGTGTTTACGAGGTTTTTGTAAGATTTGACCTGGTGACCTATATTTTGACCCCTCATGACCAAACATCAAACATAGCTTACAGAAATTATATTATGACCAAGATTCATAAAATCTGAAACAAAATTGTGACCTCTAGTGTTCACAAGGATTTTGTATAATATCATGAAAATGTTGACAATCTAAAGGCAATACTTCTGGCATTTAGTATGCGATATTGCTCATTATCAAACTAGACTGAGATCTTGTGGCCATATAGCTTCTCAACAACTTTAATAAAGAATGCTTGAGAAATGTACGAGTGTTTGCAAACCAAATGTGGACGGACGGATGACGGACAAAGACATATCCTAAAACATCACCTGAGCAATCAGGTGAGCTACAAAGTGTGTTTTTTCACCGATCTGAGCCATTTTCCAACTTGTCCGAGATATCAATAAAACCAATGTCTTTACTAAGTTTTACGATTATTAGGCAAACAAGAGCTGTCTCCATCGGAAGACATATGCCCCCGAAAACGCCTTTCCGAAACCTAAACGCAGATTACGAAACTTATACGCGGACCCTAAGTTCAAGGTGAAGGTCAAAGGAGTCAAAATGTGTGCGTATGGAAGGGCCTTGTCCATATACACATGCATACCAAATATGAAGGTAACATCTGAAGTGACATAGAAGTTATGAGCATTTTTTCGAAACCTAAACGCAAAATTGTGACGGACAGACAGACAAAAGGACAGTTCGATCAATATATCCCCTCTTTTGGGGGCTTAAAAATGTGACTTCTAGAGTGTTCACAAGGTTTCTCTAAAATCATTTAAGGAAACCTGGCCACGCCCACTGGCGGCCATGTTTGTAGACTGATCTGGACCATTTTCGAACTCATCTGAGATATGAATAAACCAATGTTTTCACCAAATTTCATGATGATTGGGCGACGATTGTGACTTCTAGAATGTTCACAAGCTGTTTTTACTATTTAAATATAATGAACATGCACCCCCCCCCCCCTGGAATCAATGTTTTCTAACTGACCGGAACCATTTTCAAACTCAACTCTCGTATCTAGAAAACAAATGCTCTGACCAAATATCATTGTGACTTCTAGAGTGTTCACAAGGTTTCTCTATAGCCAAATAAGGAAAACTGCCCCGCCCACTGGCGGCCATGTTTTTCAACAGACCGGAACCACTTTTGAACGCAACCAACATATGAAGACAAACATTTTGACAAAGTTACACGAAGATTGGGCATGAACTGTGACTTCTCCAGTGTTTACAAGGTTTTCTTTTTTTTGACCTTGTAGTTTTTAACCCAGTATGACCCAGTTTCAAACTCGATCAAGGTATTATTGCGACAAATCTTCTGACCAAGTTTCATGAAGATCGGACAAGAAATGCGGTCTCTAGAGATTTTACAAGGTTTCTCTAAAGCCAAATTAGGAAAACTACCCCGCCCACAGGCGGCCATGTTTTTCAACGGACCGGAACCACTGTTGAACTGATCCAACATATCATTAAGACAAACATTTTGATAAAGTAACATAAAGATTGGACATGAAATGTGACTTATACAGTGTTTACAAGGTTTTTCTTTTTTTTGACCTAGTGACCTAGTTTTTGACTTGCATGACCCAGTTTCGGATTCGTCCGAGGTATTATTGAGACAAAGCTTCTGCCCAAGTTTTATGAAGATCGGACAAGAAATGTGGCCTCTAGAGTGTTTACAAGGTTTCTCTATAGCTAAATAAGGAAAACTGCCCCGCCCACTGGTGGCCATGTTTTTCAACGGACCGGAACTACTTTTGAACTCGACTAACAACTCATTACGACAAACATTTTGACAAAGTTACATGAAGACTGTGCATGACATGTGACTTCTACAGTGTTTACACGGTTTTTCTTTTTTTGTCCTAGTGACCTAGTTTTTTACCGGCATGATCCAGTTTCGAATCTAGATGGTGTATCATATCGAATCCTTTAATCAATATAATAATCAGATTTATATTTTTCCAACGCAATAACAAAACTTTCATACATTTTTCGAAAGACAGTCACGATTTAAACTTAAGCTAGTACGGCAAGTACGACATGTTTACAACCATCATTTCCTTATCCTCTGGTACAAAACGACAATAAATGACAGATACTTCCGTTATTTATCATACGTGATTGTCATATCTTTCAAAAATAAGAAAAAAAATATTTTTGGTGGGTAGGAGGTGGGGGGAGTTCTGGGGTGGAGGGGAGGCGTGGGGGATAGTTTGGGTGGAGTGCATTGTGGTATGTCAGGTAAGTGTTGTTTTGTCAAACTTTATCATAGATTTATCAATAATATGCATATTCTAAGTATAAAAGGGGCCATAATTATGTCAAAATGCTTGATACAGTTGTCTGCTCTTGTCCGACGCCGGGGTGAGTAGGATAGCTCCACTATATTTATTTCATATATAATAGTCGAGCTAAAAATGCGAAAAAGGTTTGTTTGTGTCCCTCGCACTTTTCAACAATATGGTTATAAGATTGTATAAATTTCTCCTTATTTAAAAACGTTAATTGTTATGTATTTATTTCGTACAGAGAAGCCGTTATTTAAAGTAAAATGGTGTTTTGTAGGCAGATCCTGGTCAAAAAGGAAGTTTCAACAGGGTTTGCATTATTGGTATAGTTCAATGCACTTCATGTTTATTAAAATATATTGCTTGAATGAACAGAAGATGCCATTTAAAATAATGTATTCAATACAAGATCAATAACAATATAATTGTGTTATTTTGTTCGATTGTTGCGTCATACGAATGCAATAAAACAAGAAAGGCATAGAATCGAAGCCCAGAAAGTGGCTTCAACAGGCTTTGATTTGTTCAAGACGTAGTCCAACGCCGTCGTGTTGCCCGTCGAGGACGCACAGAATTGTCCTTCCAACGTGACTGAAGTATACATCGTCGTCAGTCCTAACCACTGATTCCATATATTTTTTGTCGTTTCATAAGGCAGATCTCGAATCGATGTGCAATGGTCTGCAGTATAATTCGCCTGGGTGCCGCACGCTCTGACGACCTGAACGAACTCTACCCCAGACTCTATGAAGAAAAGCAAATCAGCGAATTAATGTGACTTAGTGTCAAAGTGAAAAAGTATTTTGTGACGATAAAATAAGACGGACAAATTACAAAAGGGGGATTTTAACAACATCATTCTATGCAAAAGATTGAATAGAAAATATTGTTATCGTAGTTACGTTATATAATACTTTTTAATACAATTTTTCCTCGTAGAGCGCGCTCCCATGTATAGCGCGCAGGTTGTTTTATTAATGCAAAAATGGAGAAACAAAATGTAATGACAATAAAACCACCAACTCGGATCGAAAATGGCTGCCATTTTACTATTGTGCAATTCAATAATTCGGGGTATTGGAAAGCTTAATTACCGGTAAGCATTCAAAGTAGGAAGCGTCATTATAATTAGGAGCATGGGTTGCATAGCACTATACTTTTTTGACAATATTGTAATTTTCTAGAAACAGATAAACAGTCCGATTGCATTTCGTGTAAAACGTGAGAAAATAATAATTCATGTACATTATGTCATTCTTCCTCGGGGAAAGTATGAGCTTTAAATTTGAATGCTGAATAAAACTTTGCGGCGCATGGGAGACAGTTCTTGAGACACGTCAGTATTGACGTAAAACTGTAAAACTATTATGTTTGACAAGTTGGGTTATTGTCTGCGCGTTACACAGGCGTGAATGTTATGAACAATGAATGCGCTAAAAACCTGGACCAAACTGGAAAACACTTAAGAAGTCCCTGTTCACACCTACGGTTACCTGCAAAAATGACCAAATACATTTACCAGTCGAACGTTAGCTGCCAATGTAGAAGTGCACAAACACAGACAAATAAATGTTCGCATACTTTATTCCAACATTTTATTGTATTGTTAATAACAAATGCGACACCGTTCATATCTGCCGTTACCGACTTTTTGTTGTTTCGACAACGGCCCCTTCAGTCTGTAAGATTATAGGATGCAGTTTTCTGGAATACAGAAATGGCGGCTATTATGATTATTTACGATTACGAAATGAATTATTCGCAATTTAACAGCAAGGAAAGCGTTGTTTCAATAAATTACGCGCATCAACGTTTTAATTTGAAATTTTGAGGTAAAAAACCGCGCGCTATACAAAGGAATGTACGGTACGTCAGTTAATCTTGATGTGCATTTATATTCATCACACTTGTAATTTCTTTTTTGCATTACTTAATTTTACAAGTAATGTATGGAATCGTTTACACAGTCGATAATTATTTTATGAGATTTTGAGATTACATTATCAGTGTTATAAATCTCAAATGTGATAAATAAACAACGATATAAATAAGCAGTGTTCAGCATAAAAAGTCAGAGGGTATATTGAAATCAAATGTGTATACAGGTCAGAATTTATACCAAATAAATACTATAAAAATATATGGTTGTGTTTTAAGCGTCCGTACTATTCAGACAAAGAAAACTATATGTAGCGAAAACCAAGTACAAACAAAAAACACCATTTATAGTCAGCTGGTAAGCTGTATATTAGCAACACACCGTTTCTCATGTACAAGCAATATGAACTTGATTTACATTTGGCGTTGAAATCTCAAACATGATTTGTTGAAAAAAAAGAAAGGCTTCTTTTAATAACCTTTTAAATCTGCCATTCCGATTGCCCGGATTTTGAACCACAATGTTTCGCAGGTAGAAACTTCATCATGTGTAGGAGTTGGACAGACGCCCGGGGATACGGTGTTCTTTACACACTCCATATTGTTTTCATGTTCAACTGTGGGCATTTTGTCCCGAATGACGCTGACGTATTTGCTCGGAATGTTGACAAGATGGTAGCTAAAATGCTGGCAATCAGGACATGCTGCATCATCATAAAATGAAAACAATAAGTTTACATTTTTTATTGATTGATATTAATATATTAAAAAAATGTCATGTAAGAGAAATACCGCATGATTACTTTTTACCAACGGCGTTTTGCTACTTAAAAGAATTTAATATCTTTAATTGACCGAGGTGGTTAAATTTTGTACTTATTGGGTACTGATTGTCTCACTAGACAAAAATCAGCTTGTGCAGAAGTTTATGTAAAATCCAATTATTTGAATTCTCGTCATTAATTTGACAAAGCTTGTAACACTTGATAATATGCACGTAGAAAGATCCAAAAAAGGCTTTTCGTTATTTGTAATATAATAACGAAAACGCTGCCGTACATGGTGATAAAACTGCTTGTATTTGTAGTTTCCCTATTTGGGTTGATATATGTGCATGTTATAAAACAAACCTAAGTCCCGTTTAGCGAAAATGACATTTATACCATATTCAGCAAGCGTAGCTCCACATAAGATTCAACATAAGCGTCCCCTTTATAAGCGGACAGACTTGTTTTTTATCTGTTCTTCTTAAGTTACGCTGGTCGAATAATTATGACAAACTCCCAACTTTTTTCATAACGTTGCTCATTAACTTATAATGTAACATCAGAAATACTTTCAAGAGATCATTTTTCTCAGTCAGCTGGTATTGTATGATAAATTATATTCACCAGAGAACACACTAGTAAAATTAGTTTTAAGCTGGGATCACCGAGTAGGAACGGTCAATGCAAAGAATATGGGGCTTAAACAGGTTAAATGACTTTCCTAAACTGAAACTTAGCAAACACAACACATGTATGTGTAGTCATATATATTTGGAAGAAGCCGTGATTGTTTTCCCTAATTGTACTATCGCATAATTATATCAAGTGTGTGTGTTCATTATTTATGTTCAAGTCTAGCATAATACTGAAATAGCAAATATTAAAAGTAACCGATTTCACATAAGGTCAATAAATATTATAATATAATTACATTACCAGTTATTGCTTACCTAGAGTTTTTGGTAGACTCCATGAATTCCCAATATATGTTGCTACGAAAGCAAAAACAACACAATACTTCATCATCCTTATGTTTCAGTAAAATCTCTTGTTATATTAGCCCCGACCATAAGTATACTGTCAATATATACTACAATTAAATAAGTATTTCGAAATTTTCAAACTTCGCGTTCATGCATTTACTTGACTACAAAAACATGCATGCGGTAAACAACTTGTAAAACATCACGTATCACTATTGCAACGTTTTAAAGATAACGTATCGTCATTTTGGTCATATTTGGCGCAACGCACATTTGTAGATTTTTAAACATGAGTAAGCTATTCAAGATACGTGATATTATTTCGTTTTATAAACTATTCTAAACTCTTTAATTTTGTTTACGAAATAAAAAACAACTGTATGAACTCCTATACCATATTATAAGCATTCCCGGAACGTGTATGTTCTTACATTTTCGTTGTATTCATACCATAGATAATACCAATCTGAACAAAATCATTGCCTTAACTCCGTACATTTAAACTTGTTCGTCAACTGCTACTGTCACAGCGATCGTTATCAGAAAACATCTATTACTAGATCGTCCTTCTTTTCTACTATAAACTTATTATAAGCATAGTTATGATTTTTAGGCCAGTTGAAAATATAACTTTAAAGTGCAATTGATGTCAATTATGTCAACGGAGTTCACTACGAGCATGTTATCTTAATATCAGGTCATCAATCAAGATATAAATAACCACTCTTTGTAATTACCATCCACCGTATACAATATTCGGCCTTGATATCAAAAACTTTTATCAGCTAGTTGAAAGGAAAACATGGTCGGCGCACGTTTAAACAAAATGCATTTGTATAGCCCAGTTTCACTTCACATGCCTTAACCCTGATAAATAATCGTAAATACACGTAACCATGTCATGATACTAACGAACTTACTGACTTTGTACTAGCAATATAAAATCACCGGAAACCATGCATTTAACTCAAGTGGTTCGGACCTCAGATTCAAGAAAATTATTTATCAAACTAAAGTTGTGTATGTTCGACATAAGCCAAAATATAAAATGATTTTGGCAGCAACAAGCAACATTGCATTTCACACAGAAATGTGTCATTGAAAGTTACACATAAATCAACTAAGTTTAAGATATAACTCAGAGACTTTCACATCACCATCACACAACACAGATAACGTATTTATGCTTGTGATTCATACGAGTAATAAGTAGTGTTAGTAGTAATAAAAGTACCGGTAGTAGTAGGAGGAGAAGGGGGAGGAGGAGGAGAAGAAGTAGTAGTAGTAGTAATAAAAGTAGTAGTTGTAAGTAGTCGTAGTAGTAGTAGTAGTAGTAGTTGTTGTTGTAGTAGTAGTAGTAGTTGTAGTAGTAGTAGTAGCAGTAGTAGTAGTAGTAGTAGTAGTAGTAGTAGTAGTAGTAGTAGTAGTAGTAGTAGTAGTATAAGTAGTATAAGTAGTATAAGTAGTAGTAGTAGTAGTAGTAGTCGTAGTAGTAGTAGTAGTAGTAGTAGTAGTAGAGTCGTAGTCGTCTAGTAGTCGTCGTAGTCGTAATCCCGTCGTCGTTGTAGTCGTCGTCGTAGTAGTCGTCGTCGTAGTCGTCGTAGTCGTCGTCGTCGTAGTCGTCGTAGTCGTCGTCGTAGCGTCGTCGTCGTCGTCGTCGTAGTCGTCGTCGTCGTCGTCGTCGTCGTAGTCGTCGTCGTCGTCGCCGTCGTCGTCGCCGTCGTAGTCGCCGTCGTCGTCGTCGTCGTCGTCGTAGTAGTCGTCGTCGTAGTCCCCGTCGTCGTCGCCGTCGTCCCAGTCGTCGTAGTCGCCGTCGCCGTAGTAGCCGTAGTCGTAGCGTCGTCGTAGTAGTCGTCGTCGTCGTCGTCGTAGTCGTCGTCGCCGCCGTCGCCGTCGTCGTCGAAGTCGTAGTCGTCGCCGTCGTCGTCGTCGTAGTCGTAGTAGTAGTAGTAGTAGTAGTAGTAGTAGTCGTAGTCGTAGTAGTAGTAGTAGTAATAGTAGTAGTAGTACTAAATCAAGATCAAGTTAAGTATGATTAAACAATCGATACTATTAGACGTATTTATAACCTAGACCTCATGAAAGTAGTCACTGCAATTTATCACAATTTTCTGTTATAAGTCAACATCATGATAAGAATAATGTTCATAGTCATTATTCAGGCAAACAGTACAACAATGAAAGTAAGTTGCACGCAAAACGTGATCATGTATACGCCTTTACACAAGCGGGTAAAACAATAGTTTACAACATGTTCTGTGTCTATAATTTAAAATAACGTTATAGTGTGCGTACTTTATGTATTTGGTGATAACACCTAATAAATTAACTTGTTTACTAGTTACGAGTTCTAAATAAAAACGATAGAAAGGCACTTGGTCCGCAATAAAATCAAACTATTTATATTCATTCATAGCATGTGTTTCAAATATCTAAATCGTTTCAAAATATATAAATAATAATTTGAACAAATTTTATGATAACGTTGATAGCATAATTAAAACACTGTTTAGAAACAATAATCTTATAACCGTCACTATTGCACTTGATTATGGTTTCAAATATAAGCGTCTGAGAAAAATTTCACTTTAAAAGGCGATTATTTTATTGAAAGTTTAAACTTGGCAACACTGTGTTCACCTAGTTTATTCAAAATAATAATATTCCAAAAATTAAATGCAGACAACGGGTATTTATTAAATTGTTATTTGCTATATTTTAAGTGCCAACCGTATTTCCTCCTGTATTGGTCACTTAGGCAGTCAAACAGAGGCTGTATCGTGGCTGTGCCTCTGGAAATGTATAATTATTGTATTTGATATGACGGCAACACAGATTTTGTGATTGTATTTCAAAGTATTACAATCATGCTGATATTGTTTGTCCTTTTTCGGCGTTACTGTTAAAACCAGCTTTTTACCTTAAAAGTTTTTTACATAACGCAAGCAGACCCGAATGAAAACACTTTATTTATCCCATCGGCTAAGTACAATCACCTAGAAAATTGGCAACATCACCGCTTCTTTAAATTATAGGATGTAACACAGTTCAGTGTTTGGACACTCGGACACGCATTTTGGCCCAGTTACAATTACGTTTTATCGGTCAATTCCATCCGCAAGGCTTTCCGGTTAAGAGCTGGGTTAGTAAATCGTCAGGGGAATACGGAATGTACTAATGATAAACGCCATATGTTGCCAATACAGTATTGCTTTCAGGATATCAGATAACACACATTTTAGGGAAATACATTTATGAAACCATTTTCGTTAATGTCATGTGTCTTGTAGTGTGAGACAAACTACCAAAATAGCATATAGTGTCCATGCTAGAATTGAGATCGTCTACTTATCTAGCCATACATGTGTGACGTGCAAGCAAGAATATGCTACCGACGTTTGCAATTTTACTTTAATTAACACAGTGTGACATACATTTCAATCAGAAAATATCGTGGTTTAATGTTCCATTTACAAGATGAACCCGCGTCATGCAAACAATGGGTTTTGTGCAAGATGCTACGAGCGTAGCTCCAACCCACTTTCCCAGCGCAGTTTTGTCAGGATCTTCAAATTGAATAGGCTACTCTGGAGATAACTCATAACGATGCGTGCTTATTTATAGCGAACTAGTAGCACTTGACCAGACTACGCAAGTTCATATGATGTAAGTCCTATTTTCGCATGACGCTGATTTAACAGTGTTATTTACATGTGCGGAAAGAAAACCGCGTCTAAATCAAATATAAACATACAATATGTTTCGATGACGAAGAAATAAGTTAATAATAAACCATGTGGGAACACATGTGAAACAGGTGGTAAGATTTGTATCTCCGAAAACTATTCTGTGTTTTAATATACGTGCACTTCACATGTTATGCGGTTTGTATGCGACACATCGGTGAGAAAAGAATACAACACTAATGAACCCTTTGTTTTTAATTAAATAGGTTAGAAACGTCCATTGTCTACCTTCATTTTAAAGTTAGGGTATACGACATATATCGCTTTTAAAGATATTTGTTGTTTAATAAATAATAAATCATGCCCAATAAAACATTGAGGCTATATTTTCTTACTTCAATATTATGTTATACATATGCGTCGAAAGTACATACAAAATTAAAATATGTTAAGTACTCGCAATATTTGTTTGATTTAATTTTGTGCGTAGAATGGCAAAGAATACAATGTCGGCGACAGCTTCTTGCATGATGAAGGCTATGACACGTGCATCAGTGGAGAAAACGGCATTTCGGCATTCACCGGGAGGTTATTTCCTCGAAAAAAATAAACAAAGAAAAAACTAAACTAAAGCTCTTGTTATATTAGCCCCGGCCAGAAGTATACGATCAATAAATACGAAACTTAAATAAATATTTCGAAATTTTGAAACGCCGAGTTCATAAGTGTACTTAACTACAAAAAAATGAATGCGGTAAACAACTTGAAAAAGATCACGTATAACTATTGCACCGTTTTAAAGATAACGTATCGTCGTTTTTTGGTAATATTTCGCGCAAAGCGCATTTGAAGATTTTAAAACATACATAAGCGATTTATGATACTTGATATTGTTTCGTTTTATAAAATTAAGCTTTACTAAACGCTTTAATTTTGTTTCATTTGTTTTATAATGAACTATGTAACGACAAATCAACAACTGTATGAACTCCTATACCATAGTATAAGGATTAATGGAACGTGTATCGTCTTACATTTACGTTGTATTGATACCATAGGTTATATTAATCTGAACAAAATCATTGCCATAACTCCGTACATTTAAACTTGTTCGACTGCTGCTACCGTCACAGTAGCGATCATTATCAGAAAACATCTATTGCTAGATCGTCTTTCTGCTTTTATTTTTTATAAGCATAGTTAAGATGTTGTTGTGCTTAATTTTTGTTACTTTCATTAACATAACACTAGTTTTTCGGCGTAAGCTGCATAAGCCAGCTTTTCACCTTAGCCTGACCTTTGTAAGTGTCCAATAAAATTCCAATAAAATTTCCCGCGGCTAGGTACGAATGAATACACTTCATTTATTCCATTGGCTGATTTGAGTATACCACCAGAACATTGGAAACATATCCGCGTCTTTGTAACACTGTTTTACTGTATGAAACAATTTTATCTCGAATGAAAAGGCTTAAAAGATAGAACAGTTTTACACTCAATTCTCGACATCAATACAGTTTGTGCGTACACCTTTTATTTTCAGAGTATTACCAGCGCAAGAGCGTTTATACTTAAAAGGCTTTGTTCTCATATTTAGTACTTACTTCCTTATTCCTGTCAACATGTTAACATGTAAAAGTATAAAGAGCAATGGAAGCGAGGCCTCACTTTAAAGCATTGCATTTCAACCCGCGAGGTATATCGGGTCAATTCGCGGACATTCAGAGTTTATATACAGGTCATCACCGGAGTTGGCGGCCAGTAAAATAATCGTTATATAATAAAGACGCTATCCGTGAACTAGGTGACCTGGAATTTTCTTTAGACCAGAAATATGTTAAATGAAGATATTCAGCAATATAATTATGGTATGTAAATAATAGATTCTTAATGTGTTTTCAACAATACAATGATAAATATTATTGTTGATAAATTTAACAATAATTATTCGTCCATATTGCCTAATAATTAACACCTCGTTGTAGGTATACCACCTCTATAAAACCAATTTACCGAAACCTCCACGGCATTTACTATATAAATCAATTTACCGAACTTGTCACTTACCGAAACCTCCAGCACCCCCTTTATAAGCTGTGATTCAGCTATGCGATTTGGCGTTCTAAAAAAAAGTGCGTCAAATGAAATCCCCAGAAATATCAGATGGTGTTAATAGTTGTGAATCCGCCAATCACTTATTTAAAATGGCTACACAGTGGAAGTTAATGGACCTCAGCAAATTCATGTTCACATCATAAGAGAGCAGATTTAGGGAAAAAGAAGGGCCGTGCGAGGTACGGGTAACTTAAGACTGACAGAACTATTCAAACACCAACAAGCAAATTCGTTGAATTGATATCCCCCGCCAATATGCTTCTGGACACAAAAGTGTTATATTTGACACTCAAAAAAGAAATTTTTCAAGATACAAAGGGCCATAACTCAGTTATTAACAGACGGCGTTCGATGGCATTTGGCGTGCATCATCCTCTTATCCATATATATACTCATCACAAGTTTCAATGAAATCTGCCAAAGCACTTACAAGATATGGCTCCGGACACACACAAAAAAGCATTTTTTCAAGATACAAAGGGCCATAACTCCGTTATTAACAGATGGTGTACAATGCCATTTTGCGTGCATCATCCTCTTATTCATATATACACTCATACCAAGTTTCAATGAAATCCGCAAAAGCACTTCCAAGACATAGCTCCGGACGGATGGAAGGACGGACGGACAACGCCAAAACAATATCCCTCCGCCTATGGCGGGGGGATTAAACTGTCCATCAACATTTAGGAGATGCTATCCGAAAAATGAGAAAGGAACAAAATTCTTATATGACTTCTGAAAGTCTAAACCAAACGTAGTGGTGGCCATCGATGGATCTAGAACACTTATTATAACACCTTCTACATGAAAAGACTTGTCAACGAAAGAAACGAGCACATCGATCAAGGACGACATCCGCTTAAAGAAAACTGTAAAACACTCTGTCTTTATTTCCTGGTCGTGAATTTCTTAGTATTGTAATTTCAGACTTATGACTTAATTGTCGTGAAACTGTTGTCTTAATTGTCGTTTTCGATCAACACATGTTTAACACGATCGGAAGGAACTACCTTAAAACATTTCATAATCCTAGGAGTATGCGTTCTTGAGTTATCATCCGAAAATCATTTTACTATTTTGGGTCACGTGACCTTGACCTTTGACCTTGTGACCTCAAAATCATTAGGGGTCATCACCGAGTCATGATCAATCTACCTATGAAGTTTCATGATCATAGGCGTATGCATTCTTGAGTTATCATCTGAAAACCATTTTACTAATTCGGGTCACCGTGACCTTGACCTTTGACCTAGTGACCTCAAAATCAATTATAGGGGTCATCTGCGAGTCATGATCAATCTACCTATGAAGTTTCATGATCCTAGGCATATGCGTTCTTGAGTTATCATCCAGAAACCATTTTTCTATTTTGGGTCACCGTGACCTTGACCTTTGACATAGTGACCTCAAAATCAATAGGGGTCATTTTGCGAGTCATGATCAATCTACCTATGAAGTTTCATGATCCTAGGCGTATGCGTTCTTGAGTTATCATACAGAAACCATTTTACTATTTTGGGTCACCGTGACCTTGACCTTTGACCTAGTGACCTGAAAATCGATAGGGGTCATCTGGGAGACATGATCAATGTACCCATGAAGTTTCATGATCCTAGCCCCAAGCGTTCTTGAGTTATCATCTGGAAACCACCTGCTTGACGGACCGACCGACATGTGCAAAGCAATATACCCCCTCTTCTTCGAAGGGGGGCATAATAACACTGAAAGCCAAAAAATCAATGTTTATATGTTAAAATTAATTATCCATCTTGTAGTTTTAATATTCTATGTTATGTATTGAACATACAATGGTATTTTCATTTGAAAATATTGACCTCGATTTTCCCAGTCCAGCATCCTTTAGGTTTATGTCCAGATATTTACATGTTAGACCTTAATTGTTTTTCATGTGATTACATCCAATCGGACAACATGCGGACATAGTTTTCAAGCTTAAGAAAACACTCAAGGGAAAACGTGGACACAGGTTGACACGAATTACAGGGCTACAGATGTAAAATAACTTGCTCCACAGGAGTGCTTAGGATCAGTAAGGAGTAAACAAATTATATTTCATTGACCATGCCAACCTATAATTATGATAATCAAACACACTTAATACAAGTAACACTATTGCAATATAAACATCAAATATCAATATGGTCTACTGTAAAACCGGTCGCGCACAGCCGGGACATTAACGCACTTGTTTTTATCACACTCTTATGGCTAGGTAACCATTTACCTCATCGACTATAGTTCAAATGCCGTAGTGTCCAGCAAACAATAGTCTTTTAATATAAAAAGTTTTGCTCATGTCATATCTAAATAAAATACTTCGCAAAAGTAATCATAAACTGGCCCATATGTTAAGATTAATTTCTTAAACCCATACCTTTGCCTATAGGTGGTAGTACCTAATGACCATGATGACATACTAGACAAAGAGTCAGTATTTTCACAGCAAAGCTTTGAAACAGAACTCCCGGGTAACAGTACTCTTCCCCCCATATCCGATCCTCTAGGTAAGAAGGCCTAAACAAACGTTGTCAAGAAAAGAGTGAAGTTCTTAGCCAGTTCCTTGCTAAGAGCAGGAGGGAATTAAAGGAGTCACGCACAACATTGCAGAGTCAATTGTTGAAATCCACCAATCTCTGCCTTACAATCCTCATGTCGAAGCCTGGTCCGACCACAAAACATATTTTTGGAAACAAAAATACGTCTATACATTTTGGTTCAAACTTGTTCTCCAAGTAATCAAATTGTTAGTATATTTTATACTGATGAAACCGCTTATTTTGACAGAGTTTGTGAAGAGTACGTAGGTGACTGACCAACATTGAATGACTGACAACTGTTAAATAGTGGACAAATCAAACCAACCAAAAAACAGCTATCAGTACTAAAAATAGTTTTTTCATGTTTGTAATATGCTGTATTGAACTTGTTTCAGGCCTCAGCAAGTGGGTGTGGAACCAATTAGCGTGACACTTGGGTCACATAGCTACCTTTGCTACTGTTTCAGAATAACAACTATATTTATGTTTTTGGGTTGCAATAGCACTCAATAGCAGTGAATAAAGCTCTTTCAAAATCAAAGTCAGCTTTTCTCTTGCACGCAAATATTTGTTATTTCACTTTCTTGTTTGGTTCTTGGTTTTGGTGAAATAATTATTCTATCATTAGATCTATTTGTATTGATCAGTCATCATTTCGAAGAGCTAAAATTTGACTGTTTTGTGTTTTGAACATTTTTTTAAATAGTCTAGTGATGTCACTAGCTAGACAGTTTGCAGAGAGAAATACCAAATGAATACTGGCGTCAAAACCAGAGGGAAACCTTTGATGTTGCAATCAAGTATCTAAATTCCCAGAACATGTCTCAGTCACAGCAGCAATTGTTGCAACAGCATCCACATATGATGACCTTATAGCATGTATATAAGTACCGGATGACTGTTCCACCACAGCTGCAGAATAATACAGTGCTGTTCAGATAACCACTCCCCAGTCGTCATATTTTTAAGTTTGATGTAACGTTTGATACCATGTTCATTAATGACAGTGGTTGTGATTGGCGTAATTTTAATGACATTGAGTTGAGAATGGAAAAGATATGTACAAATCAATTATGTGTGACAGTGTACGAGCAAAAGGTTATTGAACCTTAATAAATTCCATAGACATTTAAATTAATTTTACAAGTTATTACAAAGACTCAATTTCAGAGAAGGATAATCCTTTAAGTACAAGTGCAGCAGCACCCAAGACGAAGATACTGATGTAAATCGTACGAGAAGACCGACAGAAAAGGAAGGCTGACCAGGCATATCTTAAAGCACCATGTCAGTGTGGCTCAATTGGTCATTGTCTGCTCGGGTACTACTTACATGTACCCCGGGTGCTTTAAAGTATACTTACATGTACCCCTGGTACGATAAATATACTTACACGTACCCGAGTGATAGTTGACTGTACCAGAGTTGTATTCCCGCCCAAAATCCGATGTCGTAAAACACGGTACCGATTACCCTAAAACGATATTTTGTATCTTTAACAAACTTACCTTTAAAAAAACTGCATCAATATGCTTTTTGAGTATAATATAGAGGCCATTTAACAGAAAAATGACATAAATGAGAACATAATTAATTTAAAAAAAAAGCCGACAACGACTGATTTAGCATGAAAATTTCCCGGGTACGTTTAAGTATATTTACCGTACCAGGGGTACATGTAAGTATACTTAAGAGTACCCGGGGTACATGTAAGTAGTACCCGAGCCGACAATGACCAATGGAGCGTCAGTGTGGCCATACCACGTGGTCCGAGACATCATTTTGGCTAGCATGCCAAGTAGAAATTTGTTGTAAACTGTGTAAAACATTGCCTCCGCTAAGAAACTTCAAATCCACCTAGGTATCTTATTATTTACTCTATTTTGACGAAATAAAGCGCAGGCTTTGAGTAAAGTTGAGCATTATTCCCGTTATATAAATATTTGACACCAGATAAGTAGTTTAGTCTATCATTCGAGGCAAAGTCTTAGTTTTTACGTTACAATGCACGCAAGCACATTTTTAATCTCCCAAAATATGTATTTTATATTCCTTTTTTGCAGTGCACTAATATATGCGGACGTGAATATTTCCGTGAATAATATAAAACTATAGTTTTATAGTTTATAGTCACTTTATGACGATATACCACACTGCCTTTTCCCAAGTTCTTTCCATATACAGAAAACATGTTGACTTTATATTTGGAACAATCGCAAGTGTCAAATTAAAATATGCCGACCAACCTAGCTTTTTTATGATGTAAATAAAAGAGAAAACCTTGAAGAAACAAAAGAAACAAGAGCACCGCCTTGCGGGTGCAGACCGCTCATCTATTTTTCTTTTAAAGGTGAAGAATTGGGAGGGCGGGGAGGGGGCGGTGGGGGGGGGGGGTTTAGTGTGAGGGTGTAGCCATTTATTAGATGATCTTTATAAAAAATGAAAAAAAATAAATATATAGTTTGGGGGGGGGGAGTCTGGGGGGCGGGGGGGATGGTTTGGGTGGAGTCTATTGTGGTATGTCAGGTAAGAGTTGTTATGTCAAAGTATCAATCAAATCTAATCATAAATAAAGAAGTAATGGCAATTTTAGCAAAATTTAATAATTTCACCTTGATAGTCAAGGTCATTTAAGGTCATTCAAAGGTCAAGGTAAAATTCAACTTGCCAGGTACAGTACCCTCATGACAGAATGAAAGTATTTGAAGTTTGAAAGCAATAGCCTTGATACTCTAGAAGTAATGTGGATTTAAACACAAAATTAAACCATATATTCAAAGTTAGTAAGTCAAAAAAGGGCCATAATTCCGTCAAAATGACAACCAGAGTTATGCATCTTGTCCTGTACTGTCCTCTTATGATAATTTGCGAGTGTTCCAAGTATGAAAGCAAGATCTATGATACTTTAGGGGTAAAGTGGACCAAAACACAAAACTTAATCAAATTTTCAATTTCAAAATATAAAGGGCCCATAATTCTGTCAAAATGCCAGTCAGAGTTACATAACTTTGCCTGAACAGTCCCCTTATGATAGTTAGAAAGTATTGCAAAAATGAAATCAATAGCTTTGATACTTAAGGAATAAAATGAACCTAAACACAAAACTTAACCAAATTTTCAATTTTCTTAGTATAAAAAGGGCACATAATTCTGTCAAAATGCACGCCAGAGTTGTCTTACTTTGCCTGCCCAGTCCCCTCATGATAGTAAGTAAGTGTACCAAGTTTGAATGCAATAGCATTGATACTTTCTGAGAAAAGTGGACCTAAACACAAAACTCAACGGGACGCCGATGCCAAGGTGATAATAGCTCAGAATTAAAAAAAAAAAGATCATATTTTAACTACATGTATTTTAGAACTTTGTCGTTTTGTGTTCTTACAATATTAATTTTTCCTTTGTAGGAATCATGCAGTGTTCATTCTAGACCGCGCTATTTTTTCAAAGATCGCGCACATCTGCAGCATGTGTGCGAGAAAATTCGCGCACTCGATATCCGTTACGTGTTTTTTAAACTGTTAAATTCTGCTTCGCGTATTTATTGAGAAAAACACCGGAAATCAAAGGAAATTAACTCTTCGATTCACGGGTTAATAAACTTTAAAGAATTTTCGTTTAAAATGATACTTGGGTTTATTAAAAAATAAGAAATTTCGTTTAAAAAATAAAGGGATGCGACTCGTGAATGATTAAGGAAGAAAATTGTCCTTTGATACTGGAATGTAAAAACTTAATTCTATACATTAATTAAGACACTTACATGACTTAGGTTTTAATATCATATCATCATTCATATCATATCATGATAGACAATCAGTATTTTTTTTTTTTAAATGATACAGAAATATCATGTGAACAATTATTTTCATAATCCTTTGTTTTTATTTAAGTCAGCAATATACTATGGAAAGTGCAGTTATATTTAACAGCAGTTACAATGGTATTTCACTGACTTGACTGTTTTAAGTAATGTAGAAGTTAAAACAAATAAACATTAAAACGAAAATGAAAACATATAAATGGTACTTGATCAATTCCCCCCCATTTGTGAAAAATCCCCCCTATTTTTCAAAGTGAGGGGGGAAATTCCCCCCTACTTTTCGATTTCTAGAATGAACACTGATCATGAGACCAAAAACCAACACTCAAACTCGGAAAGCGAAGCAAGCGTACCCAGACGAGATGTCAGCAACACGAATGTCCTTTGTGGATGTAATCTTGGATCAAAACCAAAGATGAAATATTCAAGAAAGTTAAATATGAATACATGAAGATACAAGAGACAAAATTGTCACAAAACCAGGTTTTCAGTTGAAAAAAGTCTGATAAAGGGAGACAATTAAAATTGTGTATTTTTAACCCCCTTGTGTAAAATTGTCCTTAGTTACAATTAGACAAGAGGGCCAAGATGGCCCTTGTTCACTCGCCTGAGAGGAGTCGGTTCATTCAATCTTTACCAAACATCAAACTTGAACTAGATATTGTCCAGACAAACATCCTGGTCAAGTTTCATCATTATTGAACCAAAACTCTGGCATATGGAGTGTTTTTGTTTTTGTAAGATTTGACCTGGTTACCTATATTTTGAGTTGACCCCCCCCCCTTACCAAACATCCAACTTTGCCTACAAAAATAAATATTATGACCAAGATTCATAAAATCTGAAACAAAATTGTGACCTCTAGAGTGTTTACAAGGATTTTGTATAATATAATGAAAATTTGGACAATCTAAGGGCAATAATTATGGCATTAATTATGTGATATATATATAAAACCAATCTTTGTACCAAGATTCATGATGATTGCGCAAAAGATGTGATTTCTAGAGTGTTCACGAGCTTTTTTATATATAAATATAAGAAAACTGCCCCCCCCCCCGGCAGCCATGTTATTCAAATGACCGGAACCATTTTCGAACTCAACTCTCATATCAAGAAAACAAATGTTCTGACCAACTTTCATGGAAATTGGGCCAAAAATGTGACTTCTAGAGTGTTCACATGTTTTCACAATATACATATAGAGAAAAATGCATCGCTCACTGGCGGCCATGTTTTTTCACCGATCTGAACCATTTTCGAACTCGTCCGAGATATCAATAAAACCAATGTTTTGACCAACTTTCATGATGATTGGGCAAAAATTGTGACTTCTTGAGTGTTTACACGGTTTCTCTATAGCCAAATAGGGAAAACTGCCCCAGCCCACTGGCGGCCATGTTTTTCAACGGACCGGAATCACTTTTGAACTCAACCAACATATCATTAAGACAAACATTTTGACAAAGTTACATGAAGATTGGGCATGAAATGTGACTTTACAGTGTTTACAATTTTTTTCTTTTTTTTTTGACCAAGTGACCTAGTTTTTGACCCGGCACGACCCAGTATCCATCCCGACGGAGATTTCATTTGGACAAAGCTTCTGACCAAGTTTCATGAAGATCGGACATGAAATGTGGCCTCTAGAGTGTTTACGAACAAATGTGGACGGACAAAGACAGGTCACAAAAGCTCACCTGAGCAATCAGGAGAGCTAAAAACCGGGGGTGAAAAACCCAATTAAGATCAAAAGTAGGGGGTGAAAATGTTTGCTAAATTGAATTTACAAAAACCCTAGTGTTGTCAAAAACAGGGGGTGAAGTACCCAATATACCCTAAAAGTTATATATAGCCCTGATTTATGCAAATGTATTGCGATGTGCATACCAGACTTGCTGTTATAATGTGTGTGGTTTTGTCTCTTATAACTCTGTTATTAACTGATGGTGTACAATGCCATTTGGCATGCATCATCCTCTTACCCATAAACAAACTCATACCAAGTTTCATTGAAATCCGCCAAAGCACTTCCAAGATATGGCTCCCAATAGAGGGACGGACGGACAACGCCAAAACAATATACCTGCGCCTATGGCGGGAGATAATAACAGTAACTATCTTCTAGTAATACATATTTATTATACTAAAAATATTTATGATATGAATCGTTTTGTAGGTCATCAGGGAGCAACTGCAGTCAAGGTTGGATAGCATTAGACAGCAAGCAATAGACACCATACCCGCCCTAGATCTGACAAGCAAGCGTGGCCGGCAAATACGGAACGCCCCTCTCGGCTTTATCGGGGACCTCAGTAAGTCTCTCTTCAGAACGGCCACCCAGGAAGACGTCCAGAAGATTGCCAAGGTCAACAGAATGATCTCGTACAGGCGCGGTCTGCAAAGTGACTTGATTGCTCACAAGCAACAATTCGAGTCGTACATGTCGCTAAGCAGCCGGAAAATGGCTAATATGGATATGTTTATCAACCAGACATTGGAAGGCATGACTTCCATCCAGCGAATATTCAATCCTTCGAGAACATGACGGGAGTTGCGTATCTATGCACTGGAGCAGTCTACGGAGGGCATTTTTAAAATACAGTTAGAAGCAGAAGACATAAACCAGTATCTGTCAGATCTCCAAGCGGGTCTTAACAGCGTTGCAGCGGGTATTATGCCGAACCAGCTGATCAAACCCGCGGACATCTCCGGTGCCATAGATCAACGGTGCCATATATCAATTAGAAGATACATTGAAACAAGAGCTGTCACCATAGGATGACACATGCCCCCTATAAATGCTTTGATAGAAGTTATGAGCATTTAAACATGCTTAATCCTTGAAATGCACTAAGTGACCCCGTGACCTAGTTTTTGACCCGGCATGACCCATATTCAAACTTAACCTAGATATTGTCTAGAAACAACTTATGACCAAGTCTGGTAAAGATCGGATGAAAAGTATTTGAAATAGAGAGCAGACACGAAAAGTGTAACAGACAGACAGACTATGGTTCTGCCTCGTTCTTGGCTAAAATTGGTTACACTTAAGGTCCCCGTTGGCATGCGGACAAACATGGACCTCTACAGGGTGCATGTCTTCGGCGTGCCATTTGTGAACCATAATGTACTGATAAAGGACCTTCCAGCTTACTTCATGGCCGATGAATCAACCGCCAGCCGGACAGAATAGGTGGTGTTTCAGGCAATCGAAGCAGAAGACCTAACCCAGTCCACCGGCAAGCATCACTGCGTCTGCCATCTAGTCCTTCACGCGCAACCAGTGAGCACTTCGACAGCCTGTGTCGAGGTAGTCTGGATGGACAACCAGCGAAATGTTGAAACAAACTGCCAAACGGTGATTTTACCCCACAGTCGACGTCCCATGTGGCCTATGGCGAACGGAAGTGTCCTTTTCGTGGATATCAAGGATTTTAATAAGACCTGCCACGGAAAGCTGACGACAATCGAACGCGGATGCAAGTTTTGCATTGTAACGCTGCCATGCAACTGCATAATTTCAACGTCGTTCGCCACAAACATAGTCGCACCGAGTAGAAGGACGTGCCAGAACGAGAAAGTCAGCACCGACACCAACAGAATACATCTTACTAACCTTCACCTTTTGAAAACTAGACTGGCCGACATGTTAAAGTTGCCAAATCACTTCCACAGCAGCGTGTACCAGCAGGACGTAATCACTTCTGCAGAATATTCATTTGATAACATAACAAGGGAATATCTGAAATCGCAGTCGAGTGAAGAGGTGGAGCTGTCAACCCTGCAAGAATGGGCTAATCAACTCCGGGCGAAGACAGAGAAGGACCACGAGTTAAGGGAAGATTTCGACAGCATCGAGTTCCAAGGTAACCTGCACACGGGAGTAGGCAGCAGTGTACTGTTCGTATTGGTATGCGTGATCGTGTGGCAACTGCGAAATACCAAACGAATAACAGAAATATAGAAAAGCGTACGATATGCAGTGGCCCTGGCGAGGCAGAATAAGGTCGACGCTTATGCAGGTTTACTCAGAAAAATTAAAGTATGAAAAGATCAATAGACCAATATGTATTATATTAATTGAATCAGTGACAGGTCGATTTTGTTATTTTCATTTTAATTATTCTATTGTGCTTGTTTACAGCTAAAATAAGAGGACATAAATTGTTTTGTTCTTGCAAAGGGCCCACAATACACCAATACACCTTAAGTTTCTGCACATGAGCGAAGCCAAAGGCACGGATCAACTCGATTTCGAGTCAAAATAACAAGATGGCTTACACCTGCGCTGCAAAGAATTGTTCCAATGGTGGATACCGACTAAATAAATGGAAATTTCAGCTTTGTGAGACATGTGGATGTTTGCACAAGAGCCAGTTGTGCAAATGTGACCCACTGTTAACGTATCTATAATGTGTATATTTATAAACAAGAGCATCTTAGGTGGTCACTTTGTGTTTTGACCGGTAGATTTCACAATCTTGCTAATTTGAAGAAGTAAAAAAGGAATGCTTCCTATATTTGATTTGATTTTTTAATGATAAGCTTGACAGTTGTGTACGTTTATTACCTCTAGACATGTATTATAAACCTGAATTGAATATTCATCAGCTAGAAATCGTGCCTGCATTTGTAGTTTGTTTTTACATTGGGGGAAAAATCATTAACATATAAAAAGTTGTTCACATGATATAGTAATAATAACAATGTCCCACCATCTTGAAAATTGTATTAAAAGTCTGGAAATTTGTCTCCTTATGTTTATTTTTAAGTTATAAATACTTATCATGCCCCCCTTCGAAGAAGAAGGGGTATATTGTTTTGCACACATCGGTCCGTCGGTCGGTCGGTCCGTCCACCAAATGGTTTCCAGATGATAACTCAAGAACGCTTATGCCTAGGATCATGAAACTTCATAGGTACATTGATCATGACTCGCAGATGACCCCTGTTGATTTTCAGGTCACTAGGTCAAAGGTCAAGATGACTCGACAGAGTTAAATGGTTTCCGGATGATAACTCAAAAACACTTACGCCTAGGATCATGAAACTTCATAGGTACATTGATCATGACTCGCAGATGACCCCTATTGATTTTCAGGTCACTAGGTCAAGGTCAAGGTGACTTGTTACAGAAAAATGGTTTCCGGATGATAACTCGAGAAAGCTTACGCCTAGGATCATAAAACTTCATAGGTACATTGATCATGACTGGCAGATGACCCCTATTCATTTTTATGTCATTAGGTCAAAGGTCAAGGTCACAGTGACAAAAAACTTATTCACACAATGGCTGCTACTACAACTGACAGCCCATATGGGGGCATGCATGTTTTACAAACAGCCCTTGTTTTTATTTTAGTTTGACAAAAAAAATAAACACTATGTAAAAACATTGCGTGTCAAACTTTTAGTTTGCTTCTGTGTCCCATTTTTATACATTTCATCCTTGTTGTCATGATTGTGTATCAATATATAGCAATTTTGTATTCTTTTGTTGCAGTTTGTTCCCATTCCCCAAAAAGATCAGAGACCCTACCATGAGAAACAAGTGGAAGCAGTTGGTAGGGAGGTGTTGTTGCTAACAAGCTGTGGTCTAAAGACAGTGGTGTATGCTGTAGGCATTTCATTGACGGAAGGCCAACCAAGGATAACCCATTGCAAACAGAAAATTTAGGCTACACAGAGGCACCAAAACGTGTAAGGCGAATGAAATTATTTCAAGCCACATCTCAAAAACAAATGACACCAAAACCCAGAAAGAAGGTTGTCCAGGTAACTGAAAAAATTCTGACCGCCACTCAAATCATTGAAGATCCAGCCATTGAAACCCTCCCGAAATGTAAGGCCCGTCGTTTTCCAGCCATTTTGGTGTTTCTTGCGGTTCTGCTTGTTGCAATTTACTGTTCTGTATATTTGTTATGTTTATTTTTATTACCCCATGCACACATGCACTCGCACACAAATACACACTATATATAGCTTTGAAAACAGTTTTTGTTACTTTTTTTATTTATTTCAATTGATGATGTTTCACTTGCAAATAAATTATATTGCTTAATTCAATTGATGATGTTTCACTTGCATAAATAATGTTGTTGCGATTTACTGTTTTGTATATATGTTTATTTGCTTAGTTTATCTTTATTATCGCATGCACACACTCACTCGCACACAAACACACACTATATATAGCTTTGAAAACAGTTTTTGTTACTTTTTTTATTTATTTCAATTGATGATGTTTCACTTGCATATAAATTATATTGCTTAATATTATTAGCTTAAATATTTGTGTATAATGCCTTTAAAAAAAACAACAAATAAAACTGTATGCACTGATGTTTCTTCGTTTTAATTCCGTATTTTAATTAACTCGGAAAGACATTTGTTTCTGGAATGCATTAAATGTCTCGCGCTCTTTTAGACACACTTAATTTATTTCCTGGGCTTGTAATCAAAAAGTTTCTTACAAAACTTTCCTTTAAATATTGAAATTGAATTTGTCTACGGATTGGTTCATTTATTTGAATACCTCTTTGCAGTTATGGCGTTATATTGGAAAACCTTCCGAAATGGAATAATCTTTTCTTTGCAGTTCTGTGGTGGTATTCGAGAAACATTTTATGTCATTTCTTAAATATTTCACTTAAGTTCAAAATTAAAATGTTTTATATTTCTTTGCTAAATATGGTAAGCAAACACATGTGTTTTTGGCAGTCCTGATTAATGTGATTATTATGTAATTTTATTGGTTCAGTGTAAAATAAAACACTTGAGGAAATTTCCCAATATAAGGATAAAAATAAATTTTAACTTAAGATGCTTCTGGAATACCACACTAGGCGTTATATTGGAAAGGAAATATACATCATAGAGGAATGGAACTTGACATTTTAAAGTATATGAAAATATGTATATAGCTTATTCTTCAGTCAAAGTAAGACCAATTTACCCCAAGGTACTGGTCTTTGCCAAATTAACCCTTTGCATGCTGGGAAATTTGTCGTCTGCTAAAATGTCGTCTGCTGAATTTTTTAAAATTATCATTTTCTTCACTTTTTTTCAAAGACCACTATCAGAAAAGCAAACAGTTTGGATGAAGATCAGACGCCACGTTTTGTACTACTACAGAGGGAGTAGTCCAACTTCTCACATAAGTCTGTCCTGAAAGTCAAATGCATCTTGTTTCAGTGCCCACAATGACAAACAGCGAGCCTGCCACGCCAGAGATACACAGGGATCGGCCATTGGGTATGTAACTGCCTGTGACAACAGGGTGTCCATTGTTTTAATAATTAGAAACAAGTTGGGTTACTTCTACACCTGTTCATATTTTATATTGTTAATGCAATTAATTACAACAGATCTCCCTCCTTCCCTATTGGCCTTGAAAGCCCTACCAGCCAGGGTAGCCCCTTACAGAGCCATAGAGTTGCTTACCCACAGTGATATTGATAAAACAACAAATATAACTAGCTATTCATTATTAAAGAAATATAGAAGTCACACTTTGCTATCAATTGTTCTTGAGCTTTCAATTTTTTTATTATCAAAATAAAATCTTAGCTGAATGGTTCAATCTTTAACAGAAACATCTAGTTATTCTCGGTGGAAATGTATAGCTGGTGAAGCAACTTTGACATGAAATGAAAACATTTATTGCCTTTTTGAAATTATTGTGAAACTGTTTTAATTTGTTTTGTTTTAATTTGTTTGTGCCTTACCAGCCATGCCAGGCACGCCAGCACATATTGCCACCATGCCAGGCACTCCAGCCGCCCCAGGCAGTCCAGCCGCCACAGACAGTCCAGAGCCCCAGGAAGTCCAGCCACCCCAGACAGTCCAGCCGCCACAGGCAGTCCAGCCGCCACAGGCAGTCCAGCCGCCACAGACAGTCCAGCCGCCACAGGCAGTCCAGCCGCCACAGGCAGTCCAGCCGCCACAGACAGTCCAGCCGCCACAGACAGTCCAGCCGCCACAGGAAGTCCAGCCGCCCCAGACAGTCCAGCCGCCACAGGCAGTCCAGCCGCCCCAGACAGTCCAGCCGCCACAGACAGTCCAGCCGCCACAGACAGTCCAGCCGCCACAGGCAGTCCAGCCGCCACAGACAGTCCAGCCGCCCAGGAAGTCCAGCCGCCACAGACAGTCCAGCCGCCACAGGCAGTCCAGCCGCCACAGACAGTCCAGCCGCCACAGACAGTCCAGCCGCCACAGACAGTCCAGCCGCCACAGACAGTCCAGCCGCCACAGACAGTCCAGCCGCCAGACAGTCCAGCCGCCACAGACAGTCCAGCCGCCACAGACAGTCCAGCCGCCACAGACAGTCCAGCCGCCCCAGGCAGTCCAGCCGCCACAGACAGTCCAGCCGCCACAGGCAGTCCAGCCGCCACAGACAGTCCAGCCGCCCCAGGAAGTCCAGCCGTCACAGGCAGTCCAGCCGCCACAGGCAGTCCAGCCGCCACAGGCAGTCCAGCCGCCACAGGCAGTCCAGTGACACCAGAAGCGGCATCCGCACCAGCAGCCGCAGCTACCCTGACTACCCCGGCTCCCACCTCCCCAGCCCATCCAGTCCTCATAGCCTCCAAGGTACCAAACAAAAATTAATTGTTCTTTCATGACACATTTTTAAGCACAAAGCTATTGTAACTCAGATTTTTAGAATTTTACAGGAGATGGAAAAAAACATCCTTGTTTCCCTAATTCTCACTTCCTGATAAAAACCAGACTAAAACTGCTATTTAATATCTGTATTTAAACATTACAGATAACCATTTGTTTAGATATTGATTCATTTAAATGTATTTGATAAAAATTAAGATACAATACAGTTGCGTTAAAATGTATTCTATTAGACAAAATATTTTGGTGCAAAACTATTGTATCTGAAAATACATTATTTTTGCACTAAGTTTTTTTCAAAAATTGATAATTTTGCAATATCCAAGAATCCTTGTAACTAAAGGATCATTTTTAATGGACATGTCCTTTTGTTTATAACCTTAATTTTATTAATGTAATCTTTCAATGACATTAAATTAAGTATTCTTCAATGGAAGTTTTTTTTCTTTTCAACTGTAGAAAACGCAAACCATGACTGGCCAGGTACTTACAATTGACTAGACTGGTACCTTTAAAAATAACAGTATTAGGATAGTGTTTCATGTTACTAACCAGGGGTCACTTTCACAAAGCCTTCTCTTTTATAATAAAACTAGAACTAGGAACTTGCAGTCATCAGTAGTACATGTAACTTAAATAGTAAGGAATAACTGTGCCTTGCTGTGCAAAAAACCAACCTTTGGTGTTTGAGACCAGCATTAACCCATTGCATGCTGGGAAATTTGTTGTCTGCTTAAATGTCTTCTGCTGAATTTCTAAAATTAGCATTTTCTTCGATTTTTTTCAAAGAATACTATCAGAATAGCAAACAGTTTGGATCCTGATGAGATGCCACGTTCTGTTTGCAGGGGCCTTTAAAATTCGGTTCCAGCGCTGAAAGGGTTAATCCTGATGAGCCAGCACATTCCCTCAATCACACGAGGATCCATGCTTTTAACTTTCAGACCTTATAAGTGTTGCAGAAGCTTTTAGTAAACAGCATGGATCCTGATGAGACTGCACCAATGCACAGTCTCATCTTGATCCATGTTGGTTGCAAACGCAAAAGGTTGGTTTTCCCACACCACGTCTCAAATATACATGTACTTATAAGCATTGGGGGAACTGAGCTCCAAGGCAACTAAAATATACAGTTTTAAACTATTACTTCAAAACTAAGTGAATGACTATATATTGTCACAGAAAAAAAATAAACTGGTAAGCTTTATGTTTCATATCGATAGGAATTCTATATCATTTGTCATAAAGGAACTCTATTTGCCACAGTTTATTACATTTCGAGGGCTTGGTGCAAAACTATTGTAACTCATAATTTCAAAACTTTACAGGAGACTGAAAAAACTGATCAAATTCATTATCTTATCTTATTGAGTTTTACTTTATCTGAAACAAGTACCTGCAAACATAATTGCATCTGTGGTGCATTCAAAGTTTGAATCCAGGCTGAAACTGTTTTTTCTTTTTCTTGTTATATTTCTCTCTTATATTATCATATCTTTTATGCAAACAAGCTTGATACTCCTTTATCATGAAGGACATTAGAACAATAACATTATTTCATGAAATAATTAGCTTTGAACATAGAGCATATTTGTTTTATTAGAGTGGAAGATCAAATTTATGTCATCAAGTGAGCACCAGATGCAATATTTTCATGATAGGCAAAGCCATGAGTGAAAATATCATGTGTGGTGCTCATATTTATTGAAACAATTATTGTATTTTATACTGACTGCACACAAGTGTCGAAACATACGGATGCAATACGTAAATTCGGACAGTACTTAAAGTCGGACACAATTAAATAAATGATTTAATACTCTATTGGTTTCTTTGAAACTCTGTATTTGTTGTTAAAAAGGGCAATTGCATTGATTGACACCATAAAAGTCAATAGTATTGATCATCTAAACGCTTTATTTACGTTTCCGACTTTACATACTGTCCGAATTTAAGTACGCATACATGTGCACATACATGTCATATCTATGTACATGGAGTATATGATTTTTTTTGTACATTTACATTTACATATGTAAGTACACGGTGCCTGTACTGTAACATTAATTTATGATATTGACTGTGAACATCAGGCTACTTGCTGTATATGTATATGTATGTATACACATTATTTATATGTAAACAAAGAAATAAAATGAAGATGAAAAATTGCCTATTATCATTTTGTAGGTAAATTTTATGGGCTACCAAATATTTTTATTGGTAGCCCAGTGGGCTACCTGAAAAATAAGAAATTGTTTGGACACTGCCTACAATGTTTAGAGGACTTAAAATCTTTTACAAGCAGCCATTGTTAATGTATATATTTCGATAACTAAAGGATACTTTAATTTGCAAACAATGTTAAATTGACATGACAAAGTGTCACGTGATATGGCGCGGAGAAGACGTGTTTTACATCAGAGAGAGTATTTTTGATAAAATTAATATTTAAAGAGTGTTAAGTGCTATAATAAGTGTTATATCGGAATAAGTGAGAAAAGTTATATGTGACTAGTTATTTAGTTTATTTAAACTGAAAATGATAATTAAACATGACAAGGAAGAGAAAAGACAGAAATAGTAGCGGGAGTGCGAGCGGGAATGTAAACAAAGCTACCAAGCCAAGAGGCCCGTCTGAAGAAATTGAAAGTAAAGCTAGTGCTGTGTTATTCCCAGATTCGAACTCTGCAGATGATAACACTTTTGATTTGACACCAGGGAATAACTCTAACTCTAAACAAAGTTGCTCAAATATGGCAGACGGAGGCCCCGAGCCAACTAACAAGGATCTAATGGATTGCATGAACGCATCAGGCGTTAGAATAGGAGCCATGGAACGTAAGCTCGGTGTCCTCGATAACCTGGAGATAAAAGTTATGGACTTTGACAAAGAGCTCAAGAAAATTTGGTTAGCGTTGGACGACCGCGTAAAACGCACCGATGCGCAAGTTATGTTGCTCGAAGAGAGAGATTAGGCAGACGACGGGGCGGCGCAGATGGCCGTGAAGGTGGCTATGCTTGAGAAACAGCGGGAGGAGCTGAGGGACGACGTTGCGTACCTGAAGTCGCAATCCATGCGGAACAACCTGGTGTTCACAAATATCCAAGAGGACAACTCCACCGGCAACAAGACAGCGGAAATTACGGAAACAGAGTTACATAATCATTTACAAGAGAAACTCAAAATTGCAAAGGACATTGCAGAAACGATCCGCTTTGAGCACGTTCATCGCTCACCGGGACAGCCAGTTTCTGGTAAGATTCGCAACATCGTTGCCAAATTTACATATTTCAAGGACCAGGAGAGGGTACGGAGAGAATGGAAACACCTGTCAGGAACCGGATGCCAAATGTTTCAGCAGTTCCCACCGGAAGTAGTTGAAAAGCGCCGAAAGTTAGTGCCTAAAATGAAGGACGCCAAAAAAAGGGAAAACGATCTACGCGACCAACTAATAATGCAGTGTATTTACCTGTTCTCAACGACACCCAATACATTATTTTTGCTTGTGAAGATTTTGTATAATAAGTAAGAACAAGCAATATTTTCTAGATGTATCTTACAGAGTATTGTAGTTATACCTTTTAAGTACAAATACCAGTTACATTAAAATTGCAATCAAATTGACTGTCTAAAATATTTCGATATTGGCATCTTTTAAAGTTACAAATTTAAAGAGTGAAACATTTAATATAAAAAACTAGTACATAATGCACTTTGTGTTTTGGTCTCAATGTCCCTTATCAGTGAATATAGCGTAATTATCTGAATAAACCAGCTAGCTATATCAAATTAATGAAACCTGTTATAATTGTATTATGTTAATAAAGGTCCTATAACTGGTACCTTCTTAGTTTTCAAACCTAATTCAACTTCACCCAGGCATTAACCCTTGTTTATCAGTAAAATATAAAACTACTTATTTTATTTTGTTTTAAAAACTCGCTAGCTTTTATTTACAGCTGTTACCAACGGCAGAGGCAAAAAGAGGGGTACCGGGGGGACTAGGGGTGCCCGCGAACCAAAGCGGACCAGAGTTGGCGAGGCATCCGAACAGCGTATGTGTATTTGGTTTAAGTGTTGATAATTAAAACATACATGTAGGCCTCCAGGTTCAACCATTACATACATTGATTGTGTAGTAGCAGAACATATCACTATAACTCTTTCAGTGGTGCAACCGAATTTTGAAGGCCTTTGCAAACAGTATGGATCCAGATGAGACACCACAGAATGTGGTGTCTCATCAGGATCCAAACTGTTTGCTATTCTGATGGTGGTCTTTGAAAAAAAGTGAAGAAAATGATGTTAGAAATTCAGCAGACACATATTTAGCAGACGACAAATATCCCAGCATGCAAAGGGTTAAGGTCCCTTCCATAAATACTCAGTCATACATCCTTCCGTTTAAAACTAAGGTCGCAAATGGCATGCAATGATACTAATAATCCAACAAAATTGTCCTTCGAGATTTTTTTGACATATATTTTTTATAAAATATGTATGAAATTGGTCTTAGTTATAACTTATAACTTCTCAGCCGTGCTTTAAGTAGTTAAGATAACCAATGAAGGCTGAACATTCTAAAGATGCGTATGCAATATGTGTCAATTGGGACATTGTATTCATCTAAAAGTCATAGTTTTGGTAAGAAAGATACTTGATTTCATCTAATAGTCATAGTTGTTATAGAAAGTTATGTGAATCAATCATCTAATAGTCATAGTTGTTGTAAGAAAGATATGTGTATTCATCTAACAGTGATAGTTGTGGTAAGAAAGATATGTGTATTTGTCTAAAAGTCAAAGTTGTGGTAAGAAAGATATGTGTATTTGTCTAACAGTGATAGTTGTGGTAAGACAGATATGTGTATTTATCTAATACTCATAGTTGTTGTAAGAAAGATATGTGTATTCATCTAATAGTCATAGTTGTGGCAAGAAAGATGCATATTTATCTAAAAGTCATAGTTGTTGTAAGAAAGATACAAAATTTATGTGCATTCAGTCATAGTTGTAAGAAATGTGTATTCATCTTATAGTCATAGTTGTGGTAAGAAAGATATGTGTATTAATTTAACAGTGATAGTTTTGGTAAGAAAGATGTGTGTATTTATCTAATAGTCATTGTTGTGGTAAGAAAGATATTGTGGCGGGATATAAATGTGTGTTTAACTTAATATTATAGTTGTGACAGGAAGATATGTTTATCCATCCAACATTCATATAAATTTGAAAAAGAAGAGAGGTATTTGGAATAGTCTCACAGTTATAGATGATAGAAGGGACGTGGTGTATTTGTATGACAGTTATAGTTGTTGCAAAAAAGTATGTCTATTTGTCTTATAAGTTTGTTTTACAGTCATAGTCGTGGCAAAGAAGGTATGTGTATTTGTTTGTTAATCAAAGTATTCATACATGAGGTACAAAGTTGTGTATGTTGTGCATTAAAAGTTATCAGAAGATATTAATGTAGTTGAGAGGCAAAGTTGTATTAAGTATGGTAAGGAGAATGTTGGTATGCATTAATTCATGTGGCTTGTAATATTGGTGAATAGGAGTTATTGTTTATCTAACAATTTTTGTGTATGAACTTACTACACTCTGTTATTTATACACTACAATTTTCTATCTTCCTAAAGCATGCATTCATAAGAGTTTGTGTTGTTCCTCAAATAAGCAAATGAGGGAATAAATGTGGCCAAATTTAAATATCATAAATTTGTGCGTATTAAGCTTATTGGTAAATTCATGGTAGTAATGGTTTTATGTCCTCGTTCATTTCTGTACAAATTACTCTATTACAAATTGTTTTTTTTATTTTCAATAACAAGGCTCTTAAACAGGTCAATATGCAACAGGGAATGGTTGATGTTTTTATAGAAAAAGGTTGATCATACATATAGTACAAGTCAAAACATGCAATATTTTAAAGCAGATGAAGGCAATTGGGTATTTTAAACACACTTACAAAAATTGTGTTCACCTCATTTAGAATGGTCCAAGCCATCACAAACATGAAAATATGTTATGGAATTAGTTTGTTGTAGTCTTGGATATTCAGTTTTCTCGATAGATGTATATTATTCTGAAGTGTAAGCACTGTATAGCCCTAATAATTATTATATTTTTTACAGGGCCAAGGTCCACCCCAAGCCCAGTTCAACAGACCCCCCAGACGCCGGAAAACCAACTGTCTCCTTCCATCTCTGAGGAGTCCACCTATTGGACTCCCCAGCAGCCTTGAGTTGGCACCTCAGGGCCTGTCACAGGGCACTGGTCAAGTTGCCTGATTGGTGAAAGATGTTGAGGAAGCGAGGACCAGTGCCCATACCAAGGCCAAAGAGGCTCAGAGATAGAAGGAGCACTTTGAAAGGATTCAAGGACTGGTATGTTTATTGAGGGCTTAATTATAATTATAATAAGGTAGTTTCCACTTCTTGTAATTTATTGTTCTAATCTTTCACTATTTCCTACAGGTATGAATGACCTAATATTGATGAAGTAAGAACCAAAACGAGAGATCAACTTTGGCCCTCAAGACTTCATAATGTGAGGGGGGACAACCTTCATGATAACTCATTATGCCTGTTAAGTTTTCATCATCATTTAAAGCTGTGAGACTTCTGTCATCCATGGTTACATTAATTTGTTCAAAATGTGGAGAAAGTTAAATTTAATATTCCGCTTTCATGATATATTTTATGTAAAGAAAGTCTATTCTAAGCAAAAATCCAGTTTAGGTCGAAATGTCAACCTGCACAGGCTAATCTGGGATGAAACTGCACGCATAGCTAAAGTTCTTTTGTGTAAGCCACGATACTTAACAGACAAATTAACCAGCATTTGATTTTTTATTTCTGGCTTTTAAGTCTTTTTTAATGAAAGGTGTCTTAGACAGATGTGGAATATATGGGCATCAATGTCCTAAAGATAATTTGTTGTAATTTCAGTTTCAGACGACCATGAAGAAAATGGATGGATTCGTGGTGGAAGTAAAAAACAGAGCGTTACAGGTTGAGGTATGAAAATTGTTTATAATGTTTAATATACCAGCTAATCCAGTTGTTCCTGAGGAAGACCAGGTGACAACCAATGCACACTGTATGATTCATAGTTGAAATCATTAGAAACAAAACCTTTTTCACATTATTATGCACCCTATATAAAATATTCTTTATGAATAATTTGATGTGGGACAATGAAATAATTTAATTAGCTAATTTTACATTGTTTAGTAATTTAATATTGTTACAACTAATCATATTTTGTTTGGTTAATTTCCATGGTTCATAATTGTTATTCCCAGACAAATAAATGTAATTTACAAACAAAGACCATTGATTGTAAATTGTCCGTGGTACCTTAAGTATTCACCGGAGGCCAGTTGAAAACTGACCATATCTTTGAAATGTCATTTTTATCTGATTTTGAAATGGTAACCTTTGTATTTGAAGTTGAATGAAACTTTATTGTTTAATATTTAAACTGTCATCTTAGGTCAGTTAAAGAAACTGATTATGTTAGTTGGCATTTTTATTATATAAGAATCTTATCAAAGGCACATTAAAGAAGCCATTCATCCTCTGTTGTCAAATAAATCCCTTTGGCAAACATGTCTATTGTGACAATAGTGTTTGTTCAATAATAATTATTGCATCTTATCTAAATTGATTTTTATCTAATATGTTTCTGGGAGGAAAGGACACGTAAAGTCACATAGCAGCAAAAGAAATGTAGCAGCAAAAGAATAAAGTGTGACTTTAAACTGTTGTCCTCTTTTCTCTACAGCGTACCACTCGCACCGCACGTCTCCTAATAAAACATATGCTTCCCGATTATAAAGCGGCATAACAGAATGGTGGGGAACAAAAGCGGTTTTGATACTGGACAACAACATCTATCAAATGCAGATAGAACACCAGGAGCGTGCGCAAGGCTCAGTCAAACAGCAGTTGAACTCAACTAGGACTAGGATTTGGACTAAGATGACCATCCAGCCTCCTCACCGAGTTCTTCTCCTCGACTGAGCTGTGTCAGTGGTGCCATGAGTGAAGAAGGAATACAGCAGGAATGTCACAAAATCGTTATGCCAACCTTTGTGGTGGTGCCTCAGAAAAACAAGAGCACCGCCTTGCGGGTGCAGACCGCTCATCTATTTTTTTTAAAGGTGAAGGGACTCTCAATTTAAATCACAAAGGAGGGAGGGTGGAGTGAAGAGGGGTGTATAGTGTGGGGGTGTGGACATTTATTACATTATCTTCCAAAAATGCGGAAAAAAATGAAAAAAATAATAAAAAATTCGGGTGTGAGGGGGGAGGGGATTCTTGGGTGCGATGGTTGGACGGTATTTCAAAAATAAAATCATAAAAATAAATATTTGTGTTTTTTAACCGTTTCAAAAAATATATTTTGTGGGGGGGGGGGAGGGGGGTAAAGTGTTATGGTGTGGTGGTCATTTGTGAGATGATCTTTAAAAAAAAAAAAAAAAAAATAGGGGGGGGGGGGGGGGGGAGGATTCATGGGGGGGGGGGGGTCTATTGTGGTATGTCAGGTAAGAGTAGTTTTGTCAAAGTATCAATCTAATCTAATAATAAATAAAGAATTTATGGCAATTTTAGCAAAATTCCACTCCTACATACTGCACAAGGATATGCTCCAGCGTCAAGCAGGAGATTCAGTCCAGGACCAGTGATCAACAGCTTTGTCTTCTTCATATTGACCCTCAGCCTTTTGCTTTCCATACCATCCTTCCAACCTTTCAGTCTGGAGAGACACTCCTCCAGTGAGTCTGCGATCACAGCAAGATCATCAGCGTAGAAACCCAGCCTGCAGAAACTGCAGAAATATTCAGTAAAGTTTTTATTTACAGCTGTAACCAACGGCAGAGGAAAGAAGAGGGGTACCAGGGGGACTAGGGGTGCCTGCGAACCAGATTTTATTAATACTTTGACAAAACAACACTTACCTGAATACCACAATGGATTCCACCCAAATAATACCCCACGCCCGAATCCAGAATCCCTGCCCCCCCCCCCCCCCCCCCCATTTATTTTTTTATTTTTTTATTTTTGAAACATATACCAAACTTAAATTAATGTTTTTTGGTGGTCAGTGTTATTAAGTAACTAAATGAATGCTCAATCACACCAGCCACCCAAACCACACCAGCCGGCACGCAAGACAGCCAAGCCACGCCAGCTGGCATACAAGCAAGGCCAGCCCGCACCCAAGCCAATCCAGCCGGCACGCAACCCACCCAAGAGACGCCAGCCAGCAGGCAAGCCACGCCAGGTCAGGCCCCCTCCAGCCAGGCTAGCCTTCAAGGTACCAAACTAAAATTGAATGTTCTTTCATAGTGCTCAGACACATTTTAAGCTCGACTATTATATTTGAAATATATATAGTGGAGCTATCCTACTCACCCCGGCATCCACATTGGCCGTTAGCGTTAGCATTGGCGTGCAAATGTTAAAGTTTTGTACTACCCCAAATATTTTCAATGTCCTCTGACATATTGCTTTCATATTTGCATACTTCTTTACCAACACGACCCCAACCTATTAACAAGAGCAGACAACTCTATTAAGCATTTTGTAATAATTATGGTCCCTTTTCCAATTAGAATATGCAGCAAATGTTAAAGTTTGCGTACTACCCCAAATATTTTCAATGTCCCTTGACAAATTTCTTTCATATTTTGCAAACATCTTTACCAACATGACCCCAACCTATAAACAAGATCATACAACTCTTATCAAGCATTTTGTAATAATCATGGCCCCTTTTCCACTTTGAATATGCATATTATTGATAAATCTATGTTAAAGTTTGCGTACCACCTCAAATATTTTCAATTTCCCTTGACATATTGCTTTCATATTTTGCAAACTTCTTAACCAACATGACCCCAATCTATAAACAAGAGCAGACAACTGTATCAAGCATTTTGTAAGAATTATGGCCCTTTTTCCATTATAATACATGTATGCATATAACTTTAGTAATTACATTGCCATAACTTTTTTATTTATGATATTTATGATTATTTATTGTTCTGGAACGACTGTTCCATTTATTTCTGTTTTCGATTCATCCCCGAGCCGTGTCGGTTTTTGTATCGATGCTTTAATAATAGTATAATGTAACCTAGTATTGAACCGGAAACGTCTGGTCGGGCATCCCGCACATTTATTTTCTTGTAATTTCATGGCTTTCTTTAGTCCACACAGTGTAAGGATATTGTGTTTATATTGTTAATTTAGTCATATTGGTAATAATGTTCATTTTGCATAAGTTCAGATTTTCTTCTTGAATATTTCATAGTAAAATTTACCATTTTCAAGATTCGTACTCAAACCTATTCGTACTTGTGTTAGGTTTATATGTTCTTTAAACAACTGGTACACGTTAAAATAGATATTGTATTGTAATATCACTAGTCATAAAAGTATTTTAATAAGTCTACGTCATTCTAAACCTGTTTTTCTGTGTATTTTCAGTCTTTTACCAACTTTTTGGTCGTAACGTCTACTACGATTATAACGGTTAACTGGCAAGGCGTTGTTCTTTGAATTTGTATGATTCCACCAATTCCTGAACTATGGCCCATCACAGTAAAAGAACTGTTTAAGAACTATACAACCGCCATAAAATATGACCACAAGAACTAGTTCACGTATCAAAAAGTTAACACAACCAGCGATGGAAATTTACGAAGAAAATGTTCAAAAGTTCAAAAACACTGTTAATCCACTTTTTGATGAAATTGAATCTATTACTCTAATTGATATACCGAAGGGTGATGTTAAACGTCTTAAAGCAGTGGAACGGGACTTTCTAACTAAGAAGAAAGTATTAGAGGCAAATGCTAGTGATTTTTCAAATTATTTGTCAAGAACATGTACAGTAGAAAGTAACATTGAGAACATTTCACTCAAGAAGAAAATTTCTTCTATAGAATTTAATGTACAAGAATTCTTGTGTAAACTTAATGAATCCATACAAGAAATTGAGGATAATGAAACAGAAGTGTCTTCAGTTGCATCTGGTAGTTCTCGGATATCAGCTCATTCATCCGTAATATCAGTCAAGCTGCAGGCTGAAGCAGAGGCGGCTAAGACGAAAGCGCTATTCGCTGAGAAGGAAGCTCAATTAAAGAGAGAGAAAGCTGAATTTGAAGAAAATGAGGCAATTAGAAGAGCTGTTGCTGAAAGGAGGAAAGCGGATTTGCAATCGGAGCTGCAGCTACTGAAAACGAAGGAAGAAGAAGCAATTGCCATAGTAAAGGCAGAAACTTTCGAAGGAAGTGTGCATTCTATTGGTAATAAGTCGGTACTTTCGAACTTTCCTGTCATTCTCCATCATCTCAGGAAAAGGTTGCAACTTTTTTAGAAAATTCTTCTAAAGTGTCAGAACAGCAAAACATTTTAAAGGTGCAAAATGTACAGTCAGAAAAACAAACTTTAATCCATGATGATAGTTCATTTCTTATTCCGCCTGAGTTTGCACCACCACCACCTACAACAGAGCAACCATCACTCTTAGTCGAAAGCATAAATGACTTCAGTAAATACTTGCTTAAAAAGGAACTTCTACTGAACAGGTTATACCGGTATGACGAAAAGTGTGAAAACTATCTGATGTGGAAGACAAGTTTCAGAACTGTAATGAGTGAGCTTGACGTGACAGCATTTGAGGAATTAGACTTGATGATTAAGTGGCTAGGTCCAGAGTCCTCCAGACAGGCATCTAGTATTCGCGCGTCATGTGCTGGCAGTGCTGAATCTGCAAGATCACGAATTTGGGATCGTCTAGATGAGAGATATGGAGCAGCAGAAAGAGTTGAAATTGCTTTAAGGCAAAGGCTGCAGGCTTTTCCTAGACTTAATCCTAAAGATTCAAAAGCACTTTATGAGTTGTATGATTGTGTGTCAGAAATTAACTTTCTGAAAGATAACCCCAAGTACAAAGACATGTTTTCTTTCTATGACACGTCGTATGGTGTTTCTCCCATCGTGGCCAAGCTTCCCATACATCTACAAGAGCGGTGGACGGTTAAAGCTTCAGAGTACAAAATCAGACACAGTGTGCCGTACCCACCATTTTCATTCTTTGTGGAATTTCTGAACTTGCAATGCAGGATGAAGAATGATCCTAGCTTTGTGTATGAAATGACAACTAGCATAGCCACACCTCAGGCCCAGAAGCGATCCCTGGGTGTCAGAGTGAACAAACTGAATGTGGACACAAACCAAAGTACTTACACACCAAGTAGGCAAGCAAAATTCAAGTGTCCATTGCACAACTCCAACTCTCACATGTTAGCGTCATGTAGGGACTTTAAAAGGAAAAGTTACATTGATCGAAAGAAGTTATTGAAAGACAACTTTCTGTGTTTCAAGTGTCTTGATGATTTCCATGGCTCATGTCATAAAGAATTGAAATGCAGTGAGTGTGGCAACAACCACCACACGGCCATGCACTTTACTCCAGCAGTGTCGTCAAAGTATGGCGGGGAGCCTCAGCAGCGGAATAGAGTACCTGCTCCCCAAGGTGTAACAAATTCTTCATCTGTGAACAGTTCATGCACTCAAGTTTGCGGTACCCCTGGCTTTGTCGGGAAGTCGTGTGCTAAAATAGTTTTGGTGGAAGTTTCTAGCAAACAGACAGGACTGAAAATGCAAACGTACGCATTGATCGATGATCAATCAAATAGATCGTTGGCTTCACCTACACTTTTCGATGAATTGAATGTCAAGGGTGATGTTGTTGAATACTCAGTTAATACGTGTAACGGCATTGAAGTGAAAAATGGCAGAAAAGCCACTGATCTAGTTGTAACAAGTGTTAATGAAAATAGTGTTTCATATGATATGCCATCAATGCTCGAGTGTGAAGTGCCTAACAACAGAGATGAGATTCCTACGCCAGAAGTCGCCCTGGCGTACTCCCACCTGAAGGATCTAGCGCCACACATCCCACCAGTCGATCCCTCATGTAGTGTCAACCTTCTGATTGGAAGAGACCTTATAGAAGCACACCATGTGATGGATCAGAAGATTGGGGCATCAAATATGCCATATGCTCATAAACTTCCATTGGGCTGGGTTATTGTGGGCGAGACTTGTCTCGGTAGTTCGCATATTACAAACAATGTAAATGTAAATAAAACCTACATTGTAGGTGATGGGAGAGCCTCTATCTTGCCACCATGTTCGAGTAAATATGTTGTGTCTGAAAAATGTGAAAATGACAATGTTGATCAAAATAACTGTTCAAGCATGTATATCATTGATAATGGTAGATATTCACTGTTTATGCCATGTAACAATGTTCATGAGTTAGATTGTATGACTTATGATTTTGTGTTCGCATCTTCTGTCCGTGATGAGAAAGCGTCATTGTCCATTGAAGACCGAGAGTTTCTGTCCATTATGGACAGTGAATTCACACTAGGTTCCGACAGTAAATGGTCCGCCCCACTTCCATTTAAGTCACCACGACCCAAGCTTCCCAACAATAAAGCCCAAGCTTTTCAAAGAGCCAAATCCCTCCAAAATAGTCTGAACAAGAACCCTGTTAAGAGACAGCATTTTGTAGACTTTATGGGTAACCTGCTTTCTAGTGGTCATGCAGAACTTGCTTCTAAGCTAGCAGATGATGCTGAGTGTTGGTACTTACCTATCTTTGGAGTCTACCATCCCAAAAAGGTTGATAAAATTCGTGTTGTCTTCGACTCAGCTTGTCAGTATAATGGTGTGTCGCTCAATTCTGTGTTGCTCCAGGGTCCAGACCTAGCAAATAGTCTGCTTGGTGTCTTACTAAGGTTTCGTAGGGAACAGGTAGCAGTTTCAGTTGATGTAGAGCAAATGTTTTACTGTTTCGGTGTCAAAGAGTGTGACAGAGATTACCTTCGGTTTCTATGGTATGAAGATAATGACCCCTCAAAATCTCTAGTTGAGTATCGCATGTGTAAACACGTGTTTGGGAATAGCCCATCTCCAGCCATAGCAAATTATGGTCTGCAGAAATCAGTTGAGAATTCTGACGAAGATGTCAAAGAGTTTGTTCGGAGAGACTTTTATGTGGATGATGGTCTTACTTCTTGTCCTACGGTTTCAGAAGCCAGGAGTTTGATTGAACGTACCCAAGCTTCACTAGCAGGGAAGGGAATTCGGCTTCATAAGATATCTTCAAACGTCCCAGACGTTATGAAAGGGTTGTCTCTGGAAGATTTGTCAACAGACTTGAGCCGTCTGGACTTTGATCTTGAGAGTTTACCTACTCAGCGTAGTTTAGGACTTCAGTGGGACTTGAATAAGGACTACTTCCTGTTCGATTGTCATATACAAGATAGACCCGTCACGAAGAGAGGCCTTCTTTCAAGCATTCATAGTGTGTTTGATCCTATCGGCTTTTTGTCGCCAATTTTGATCAATGGCAGGCTGATTTTAAGAGATGTAATCGCTAGCGGTATAGAATGGGATTTACCTCTGACCACAGAATTTGAGGCCAAGTGGTACAATTGGCTAGGCAGTTTAGCAGATTTGGAGTGTGTGAAAGTCAGTAGAAGTCTGTTCAATGTGTCACTTTCAGAAATGTCCAATCCTGAACTTCATGTATTCTCAGATTCGTCAGAAAAGGCAATAGCAGCAGTAGTGTATGTGGTAGGGTGTTCCAGTACTGGTGAGAAAAAGGCCAGTTTTGTGATGGGTAAAGCTAAGGTCGCCCCAGCTAAAGGTCATACTATTCCTCGTTTGGAACTTTGCGCTGCTGTTTTGGCCACAGAGCTGTACACTTTAGTTTCTGAGAATCTTGGTGTCAATATCGCCGATACTCATTTCTATACAGACAGCAGAGTAGTGCTAGGTTACATAGGAAACCAAACCCGTAGGTTCCATACTTACGTCAGTAATAGAGTTCAAAAGATCAGACGTGTAAGTTCTCCAAAGCAATGGAGATATGTAGCAACAGACAAAAACCCTGCAGACATCGGTACTAGAGGAGCCAGTCCCAAAGAATTGCAGGATGGCTTGTGGTTGTCAGGTCCAACTTTCCTTTGCACTCAGGAAACCCCAATGTCGAATGAGTTCTTTCCACTTCTAAACCCACAATTAGATGTTGAAGTTCGCACAGATGTTGTTACCATGAAAACGTCTGTTGGTAGCAATGCTCGCTTGGAAACAGACCGTTTTGAGCGCTTCTCATCTTGGAGTAGATTACTGCTTGCTCTAAGTGTTCTAGTGCATGTTGTTTCGTCTTTCAAGAAGTGTTGTAGTCAGAGAGGTTGGCATATATGTTCCATCTCTAGTTCCCCAGAGAGTAAGTCTAGAGCTACTGAGGTTGTGCTCCGAGAAGTTCAGTATGATTGCTTCAAAGCAGAAGTTGATGCTCTTTCCTCACAGAGCCCTGTAGGTAGTAGTAGTACTCTGGTTGCATTGGATCCATTTCTGGATGATGTAGGATTGCTGCGAGTTGGTGGACGCCTGCGTCAGGGTGACTTTCCAATAGAAGAGAAACACCCCATAATCTTAGCCGCAAAACACCATGTCACTAAGTTGCTCATACGTCACTACCATGAATCCGTTCAGCACCAAGGGCGCTTATTCACTGAAGGTGCAGTAAGGCAGGCAGGTTATTGGATTGTTGGAGGTAAACGTGCCATTTCCTCTCTCCTTTTCAATTGTGTGACTTGTAAGAAGCTTAGGGGTAGCTTTGAGAAACAAAAGATGTCCGACTTACCCTCAGACAGGTTACAGCAAAACGCACCTTTTTCATATGTAGGTGTAGACTGTTTTGGCCCTTGGCAAGTTGTATCGCGTAAGACTAGAAGCTCACAGGCGAGCGCTAAACGTTGGGCAGTGCTTTTCACTTGTCTCTCTGTACGTGCAGTTCACATAGAGGTAGTCGATGAAATGTCATCATCAGCATTCATAAATGCTCTTAGACGCTTGATCGCCATTCGAGGCCCAGTTAAGATGTATCGTTCAGATCGTGGTACAAACTTTGTAGGTGCTACAGACCACATTGGAGTAGATGTGATTAATGTAGAAGACGGAGACACTAAAGACTTCATTGCAAAAACAAATAGTGTTTGGGTGTTCAATTCCCCCCACAGTTCACATATGGGGGGTATATGGGAAAGAATGATAGGGGTTTCCAGACGCATATTAGAATCCATGCTGTCAAACACTCATACCCTTACCCATGATGTCCTAGCCACACTTATGGCAGAGGTTAGCGCAATAATCAATTCTCGCCCCATAGTACCTGTATCCACTGACCCAGAGTGTCCTGAAGTTTTGAGTCCATCTGCACTTCTCACTATGAAACTTGATCTTGACCAACAACCAGTTGATGAAATGTCCCTTAAGGACCTGTACAAAGACCAATGGAAAAGGGTCCAGTATCTTGCAAACCAATTTTGGTTAAGGTGGAGAAAAGAGTTTCTCCAATCCCTGCAAACAAGGCCTAAATGGCATCATGATCAAAGTCCCTTAAAGGTCAATGACATAGTCCTCCTGAGAGATTACGACGTACCCCGCAATTGTTGGCCCAAGGGACGGGTGAACAAAATCTTTCCAAGCACAGACGGGAAGATTCGCAAAGTTGAATTGTGTATCATAAATGCCGAAGGAAAACAGAGTTTCCTTGTAAGACCCATTGTTGAGATGGTATTGCTTGTGAGATATTAGAAACACAGTAAATGGTGACTTACTAGTGTTTTCATTGAATAACTGTTGAAATCTATATAGGCTGTTATAGATTGATATGGTGTCACAGTCATTGTGTGTACATAGATGTATGTTGAACATTTCTTTGATATTGTGCCATTAATTTTTGAAATTGATAGCTCATTGTTTTGGGTAAATGAATGTGTGTAATTTTATTCACAATGTTTTAAGACTTAAAAGACATTATCTTTACTTGGCTAAAGATAATTTTGAATGGCATTGGTTAAATGCAGTATTAATGTAAGACTTATATATGATATTGAATACTTTAAAATGGTCATATGTATTTCATTTGAAAGGTTGTGCTATTATGTATTGAGTATACACTAGTTCAATGCGTTATGTACTTGTTAGTTTTAATACTAAATGTCTACTTTCATGTAAGATTACTCACTTCAGGGTGAAAGATTATTTTTCAGATGTAACAATGAAAGCATCTATGGTTCATGCCTTTTCACATTTCAAAATATGTCTTCATTTTGTAACTGTTTTTAAAGATGAATGTAATTTTCTTCATTTTATGCATAATGATGTTCTATGTACAAGAAGTTCAATGTATATAATACAAAGATACATTAAGAATACATCTTTACAGCAATTAAAGCTAAGGCATCAGGATATTTTGAGAATTGTAATTGTGTAATTTAGTCTGGTGTAGTGTTGTTAGAAATAGTCATCACTTTGCTTATAAGAAGAAACAATTTTGATTTGTCATTAAGCAATGGTTTAGTTTTTTTCATTTTTCAAAGAATTCGATACCGTATTTACCATTTTAAGTGAATACCATATTTGTTCTTGTAAACAAAAGGTAAATTGGGTCATTTCAAAATTTTCTCTTTTGATGTTTCAACTCAATACCATATTTACTATTATCAGTTAGTACCGTATTTGCTATTGTCAATTGTTACCGTATTTATTCCAAAGGTTGTACCATAATTTTTATGTGAAATTCAGGATTTTATTTTTTCGTGTTTTATTTTTGATAGCGATTCCAAATTATTGTCATCGGACGGGGAGTGTTCTGGAACGACTGTTCCATTTATTTCTGTTTTCGATTCATCCCCGAGCCGTGTCGGTTTTTGTATCGATGCTTTAATAATAGTATAATGTAACCTAGTATTGAACCGGAAACGTCTGGTCGGGCATCCCGCACATTTATTTTCTTGTAATTTCATGGCTTTCTTTAGTCCACACAGTGTAAGGATATTGTGTTTATATTGTTAATTTAGTCATATTGGTAATAATGTTCATTTTGCATAAGTTCAGAGTTTCTTCTTGAATATTTCATAGTAAAATTTACCATTTTCAAGATTCGTACTCAAACCTATTCGTACTTGTGTTAGGTTTATATGTTCTTTAAACAACTGGTACACGTTAAAATAGATATTGTATTGTAATATCACTAGTCATAAAAGTATTTTAATAAGTCTACGTCATTCTAAACCTGTTTTTCTGTGTATTTTCAGTCTTTTACCAACTTTTTGGTCGTAACGTCTACTACGATTAAAACGGTTAACTGGCAAGGCGTTGTTCTTTGAATTTGTATGATTCCACCAATTCCTGAACTATGGCCCATCACATTTATTATTTACTATGGCGGGGGAATTATTGTTTTTGCCCTGTCTGTTGGTCTGTTTGCTCCAACTTTAACATTTGCAATTACTTTTTCGATATTCAAGATAGCAACTTGATATTTGGTATGCATGTGTATCTCATGGAGCTGCAAATTTTGAGTGGTGAAAGGTCAAGGTCATCCTTCAAGGACAGAGGCCAAATATATGTTGCCAAAATCACTCATTTTATGAATACTTTTGCAATATCGTAGATAGCAACTTGATATTTGGCATGCATGTGTATCTCATGGAGCCGCACATTTTGAGTGGTGAAAGGTCAAGGTCATCCTTCAAGGTCAAAGGTAAAAAAAAAAAACAATTCAGAGGGGCGCAGAAGGGAACATAATGTTTCTGACAAACACATGCCGCACATTTTGAGTGGTGAAAGCTCAAGGTCAAGGTCATCCTTCAAGGTCAAAGGTAAATTTTTTTAAATCAAAGCGGCGCAGAAGGGGACATAGTGTTTCTGACAAACACGTTTCTTGTTTTAACATATTTTTTTATTTTGTTTCCATCATGGAACAAACAAACAAACTTATTAAAAAAAACACGTACCAAATTTAAAATTAATGTTTTTCGGTGGTGTGTGTTAATAATCAACATAATGATTGAACGCTCGTGTAAACTTCATTCTGACATAAAGTAACCTCCAATTATCATTTGAGTACCAGCAGGATGGTTCCATTTTAAACTGAAACATCTACCCCGTTGTTTCAGTGATATTAAGAATAAATGAAGAAGCTTGTACATTAAATGAAACCTTTCATTGCCATTCGTGTGTGTGTGTTAATCAGAATTAATTTACAGGTCCTTGCTGAGACTAAGTCATCATGACTTCTTTATGTACTGACCTGTGACTGTGACCTTTCAGAATAAAAATGTTACTCTTACTAAGCCTTATTGTATCTTTAACATTCAATTAAATACGACTTAAAATTTCACAAAGAGGCTTTATGAAAACCGGCCAAAGGAAACAAGTACTTGCTATATTGGGAAATAATTTTTCAAATGCGGTCTGTTAAAGCTACATTTCTTGTTTACTTTATAACAGGGTTCATACAGATTTTCTCCAATGAAATTCAAGCACTTTTTAAGCACTTTTCAAGGGAAAAAATCCAAATTCAAGCACTTTTTTAGTCTGACCTACTGAAAACTGTATTTTATTCTGTGGCCAATACTGACAATATTTTCGCTAAATTGGTCTCTTCTTGCCTAACATTCTATGTGAATTTCAACAGTCTGCACTACCCTGCTACAGTAACAACTGTTTAATCAAAAGTAAGATATTTCATTATGATATAGTAATTGACCAAGGCATTACACATACCAAAAAAAAACCTGTTATTTGTATTGAATATCATTATGTATTTTAAATGTTCATAAAAGATATTCCAGTGGTATAATATAGCTGCTACAAAATGTTAAAGACAATTATGCATCTGATACAAATTAATTCTGAAGTAAAAATAGAAAACTACAAATGTACAGAATCTCGCAACGGCAATATAAAATGCCATGTATTAATTGAGGCTTGTAAAAATTATACTTATTAAGTATTTTTCTACAGCAGGTACACATGTACATGTAAAATCGGTTATAGATGCAATAGTGTACTGCATATGTTCAGACTGAGAGTCTGCACTCATTTAACAGATTGCAGTTTCTTCACAGTATCATCTAATTTATTTGACAATCAGTCAAGTGCAACTTTTTTGTCTTATGCAGTACGTCTGAATGAATTGGGTTAACCGAATGAATTTGCTTCACAGACAAACTGCATTTTAGGTGGCTTTTCAACGCCGAGTCCCCCATACTGTCGATCTCTATACCTGTTCTGAGTTCTTTACAAGATGCTTTGACTTTAGAATCGGCAATGTCAACAACCCAAGGGTACTTCAAAAGCCACCCTTTCTGAAAAATGCACTTATTCGCTGGCATATTTGTCTGCGCGGAATGGCATAATTCGTACAGCACAAACCGAAGTAGACCAATTGGCGGAAGATTAGTAGTAGCTGCCTCCCTTACGTTCTTAAACCCGTACCAATCCAGTACCTGCCTGTATGAACAGATCGGAACCGTCATATATCATGAAAAAAAATACCGACTTCAGACTCACGGAATTTAATATTTTTCTCCGTTTTTCAAGCACTTTTCCAGCCAAATTCAAGCACTTTCTAAGCACTTTTCAAGGCTATGGTTGAAAATAAGCACTTTTAAGCACTCCAGATCGTTTTTAAGCACTTTTCAAGATAAACGTTGATTTTCAAGCACTTTTCAAGGTCTGTGCGAACCCTCTATAAGATTAAGTACTAAAATCACACAATAGCATTTGTACGAAATGTTATTCAAACCATTAAGCTTTACACGTATTTTAGCAAATTTAATAATTTCAATCATCTCGAAGTTTTAATACTAAACAATTTTCATTGGAATTAACACCATTTACGTTCTTAAGAATAATGCGGCTTAAAATCAGTAGGTTGAATAATTATAACTGATTATTACAATAAAACTGTTAATTTTCTAATTTCATTCGGTATATGAATTTTACCGAAGAGGTGAAACCTTCATAAGCGATAAAGCATGGACTTTCATTGGAATGGAATCAAATGCCAAAAAAGCCTATGAACAAGTCATGAAAAAAACACACAAGCTCTTTCAGTCAAAGAATTCTGTATTGACTGTGCATTGATAGACCTTACTTGGCTGCCAGTGCAGATTTAGAAGTGCATTGTACATGTTGTGGTAGTGGTTTGTGTGAAGTTAAATGCCCATAAAGCATAAAAGCCACAGTGGACAATGTAGATTATAATTATGTTTACTGATGAAAATGGAAACACAACATTGAAAAAGAATCATGCATATTATTTCCAGATTCAAGGGCAAATGGCAACTTTGAAACAGAACTATTGCGACCTTTTTGTTTTCACTCAACATGGACATATCATTACCTGTGTAATGTTTGATATAGGTTTTTGGGAACAAACTTGTCAAAAAATGCATGTCATGGTTTTGGATTAATCATATTTATCCTGCCCTCATCAAAGAGGAAAGTGACAACGAGGCTCCATGTAAACCAAGAAGTGAAAATGACACCCGATGTAAGTCAGTTGGAGCAACACCATGTAAGTTGGACTACGAAAATCCACTGGAAATGTCAAATGACATGCAATCACTAACAGTCCAAAATGTCAGAAGGGTCCTAATGACAGTTCAGCTGCCTACAAAATCAAAGCCAAAGAATCAAACAAGGAAGCAACAAATTAAGATAAAGGAAAAAAAAGTGTTCCTTTGCCGAGTTTGTGGTACTGACTGTTTGGATGAACCAACCTGTGCAGCAGATGAATCAGTGGGTTGTGACCGCTGTGGTGTTTGGCTACACTATATATGTGCAGATGTTACTAGTCAAAAGCTCGCTTTGACCGATAAATGGTTTTGTTCCAAACGCAGTGATAAACCAGATGGATTCAGAGACAGACATGTCAAGACACACAGACAACATGTAGCATATGAAACATGAAGTATATGCGTATTAAACATAAGTATTATTAAACTGTAAGTGGAACAAAAGAGCAATGGTGCTTCTCAGGTTTATTCACCTAAATAATAACAACAAAGTGTTTTGTCACTACTAGTTATTTGTTTTAGACTATGTGGCGAGGTGACGATCGTCATGGGAAGTACAGGTGTCATGCCTGCGGTAAAGTGGATAGGAAATCCAGGATGGAAGGTCACATCCTAAAGTACCATGTGCTGTTGGACAGATAACCGTTTTCGTGTAGTGTAATTTCTGCTGCCTTGAGCAGCACAAACTCAAAGATCATGTCCGTCATTGCAGCAGACATAGGAGACATATAGAAGAACCAAGCAAACTTGGTGTGCAAAATACGAAAGCTCTCCTGAACCAAGATGAAAGGCCAATTGACATTGCTAATTACCTAGAGGCAATAGAGGAGACAGAGGATCCCTCGACTCTGCGTTGCCACTGAGAAGCAGTGTTAAAGGCTCTGCATCGGGGTTGGAGCGACTGGGACAGGCCCAAAGAAAACGCACATTGAATCTGGCTACTACAATGTCTGTGTGCTACTCTCTTACAACTACACTTCATCCATTGAAACAGGTAGTGTGACGGGCACATCGATAAGTCAGTATGATGCCCCAATGCCCTTGTTAATGATGAGTTCACCGACTAGTTTGGGTCTTTTGTCGCCCATGATGGTCAGAATACAGCTCCTTTCGAGGAACAGAATCGGCATGTCATGAGGACACTGGTGTCTGCGGAACAGTGGGAGACGGTTGACCCTATGCCCCTGTTAACAACATCTGAACAGGCGGTGGTCAAGGATACGATAAGACAGTCTACAATACAGGTTGTAAATACTATAGCCGTGTTGATTATATGTTGTTACCTCCCTTAGAGCGAGTTCATTTCCTTAAAAAAAAGTACTTGTCACTTCCGGTGAGCAACTTTGAAAAGTATGGCGTCTGACAAAGGAATTACTGAAGCGTTTAACCAAGAAACTTGTAAAGTACGCGATCTGAGGATTTTTTTACGAGATCATGGGGAGTGGAAATAAAACCGAGCTTATTGAAAGGGCAAAAGGAGTGATTGCAATAGTGCGAAACCACTCAAGAAAGTATTGGGAAGTGACAAGGAAAAGAGGACATAATCGCAGTGTTGACAAATTAATAACACCGTTGGGCGAAGAACTGCCGGATCCAATATTATTTAAAGCGAACTGGACTTCTTCTGTAGACGAGATCCCAAAAAATTGGTGAAAAGGATATATATAATTATCTAGTGTTGAACATGCAGAGGACTTTCGACAACCAACAAATGAAAGCTACTAGGGCATTAATAGCCAAGGTGTTTTTTGAGGATGGACATGTCCACACTTTAAGTTACAATCACGCCAGAGCCCAATGCAGTCACTATTTTCGTAAAGTGTAAAGTGATGCCGTCAATCACAACTCAGAAAGAAAACCAGAAGCCTAACTATGATGTATGGCTTTGTATGTCAAAGAGGTCTGGACAAATTCATTCAGCTGGTTGTAATTGTAATGCCGGGTATGAGATATATTACATTTATTTTTACTAAATTGTTATTACCTCATTCATCCATGATAGAATTTGGATAGGACAATTTCAATCAGCTTTAATAAATTGCAAACAACAATCCAACATTCATTTCTACCCTATCTAAGCAATTAATTTTCTAACAGACAATAATCTAGTCACACAATCAGTTATTTGTGAGATAATTTAAAGATCAATAATTATTACATAAATATCACAATATCAGTTTATTATTATAACATAAGCACATACGCTCATTGTTCCCAACATATATGCATATTCTTGGACTGGAAAAGTGTAAAAAAGTGATTCGAGCAAAAGCATCCCTAAAAATAATGAATCAAATCAGAGCTGTCATATTTATTAATTTTATTTACATTTTTAGGGACGGTGAATCTTGCAGCCATATAGCTAGGCTAATGTTTGGTTCAGTCGATCTGGCTGAAAAGAAGAAAGATGGCTTGAATTCATCAACTTCAAGTGAATGCTGGTGGATTAAACCATCAAAAAAAAGTCCTCGAAGATCTCAAGACCTGGCTTTTAGGAAACATAAATTCAATGACACTATACCTCAGTCAGTAAAGAAGAACATTACGCTAAAATCCGAAAAGACAGCGAAACCATTTAACATTCTAAACTTTAGTGAAAAACTCTTGCAGCTTTAAAGATTTTAAGTTGAATGCTTTTTGTGACCAAAATTTGGTCACAAACCATGATGGGTTGATACTTCTTGGGGACAGTGGTTATGCCATCAAGAGGTATCGGCTGACACCCTTCCCAGTTCCCCACTACTAGCGGGAACACCAGTATAAAAGACGGCATAGACAGAGTCGCTAGTGCATCAAGCGAACATTTGGTCTACTTAATTAATTTTTCTGGTAGATGGAAATATTAAAATATCATAAACACCTTTTTCACTCCAACTAAATGTGGTATTAAATTTTGCACTCTAAATCAAGTCACAGTCTGTTCACCATCGTGTACTGCTCTAGTGGATTTGTTGCTTTTTCAGCTAGCTTTTCTGATCACCCTTTGTATGTTATGCATATGTACCTTGTAGAAACTCTAGTCTACTTTTTAAAGTATCGATTGATTGAGTGATTTACCACTTCATTGTGTGAAATTGTTGATGTAACTTAGCTTTTTTTATTGACATTTTCACCTTCAAATAACGAGATTCATTGAATATTTGATTATAGATGTCTTCACAAGACCGGTGGTGTTTACCATTTAAACCACAGAAATGTGCCAGGGATTTCATGGCTTGTTTTCGGTTGCACAACCTGTGCGTGCAAAACGGTCTACCGGAACCACCAGAAATTGATTTGGAAGAGGACCATGATCTGGCAGTGGGTGCACCTGACAACAACGCTGGTGGTCAGGCAGTCCGCAATCAATTTATTCAAAACATTGGATGTGCCCTATACTACATTGGATGTGCCCTATACTACATTGGATGTGCCCTATACTACATTGGATGTGCCCTATACTACATTGGATGTTTCCTATACTACATTGGATGTGCCCTATACTACATTGGATGTGCCCTATACTACATTGGATGTGCCCTATACTACATCGGATGTGCCCTATACTACATTGGATGTGCCCTATACTACACAGCAGTATAGGAAGCTGAAGATTAGGCAAGAACAGTTGAGTGTCCACACCAGGAAGTGAGTGTCCACACCAGGAAGTACACCAAGTAAACAAATACAATTAACTGTAAGAAGTGTGGACAGGAACGTGCCAGTGCTTCCCACAGTTCCACCACTGCCACGGCATCTTTTAAAGAGTGGAAAGAGCTGCTCATGGATAGGGGCTATGAGAGGATGAAAGATGAGTGATCACGCTTCCTAATACAGAAAGTTTTTTGTGCGTGTTATTATTTATTGTTTTAATTTATGTGCAAAATACTTTTGTGTGTCTGAAATACTGATTATTTTGACTGTTATTTTGTGTTAAATACTGATAGTGACAGTTCATTTTGTGTTCAAATCTGAAAGTGACAGTTTACATGTGTTCTGAACTGAAAGTGACATTTTTTGGTGATGTACTGACAGTGACAGTTTTTGTTTTGTGTACATACCATATTCAGTAGCAATTACCACAAACACTAAAATTTGAATGCTGCCTGAAAAAAAGACGTTATTTTTTAACAGAGGTTCCAAGCCCTTGAAGAAGGTCTAGATTAAAGATCTAGATTAAATCCTGATGGAAGTTAAAAGTTGGATAGAGACATTTTTCTTACATTCATAATGATTACATAAATGTAATTAAAGAAACAAAATAGCAATAACATATATGAAAAGCACAGTAATTATACAACATATACCTGTTGTGGATTGTAATAGTCTTGGTATCAAGGAAAAAATAATAAAAATTAATATTTTTTATAGATCTCATATTCAAAACGGGAGCTAAAATGTATTCTTTAATCCTTCAAAAAGTTGTATGTTATAAGAAATGATAGATAATGTTATTATTAGCATGTGATGCTTCAGGGACTTATACTTTGGTTGTATAGGTCCGTGGTTGTATAGGTCCGTGGTTGTATAGGTCCGTGGTTGTATAGGTCCGTGGTTGTATAGGTCCGTGGTTGTATATGTCCGTGGTTGTATAGGTCCGTGGTTGTATAGGTCCGTGGTTGTATAGGTCCGTGGTTGTATAGGTCCGTGGTTATATAGGTCCGTGGTTGTATAGGTCCGTGGTTGTATAGGTCTGTGGTTGTATAGGTCCGTGGTTGTATAGGTCCGTGGTTGTATAGGTCCGTGGTTGTATAGGTCCGTGGTTGTATAGGTCCGTGGTTGTATAGGTCCGTAGTTGTATAGGTCCGTGGTTGTATAGGTCTGTGGTTGCTTCTTTGGACTTATAACAGAAACAGTTAGTCATGCGTTCATATATTATAAACATGCTTATTGATTTTTTAAGCATAATACATGTATCTATGTAATAAAAGGTCTTTTCGTATCATTCTGTTGTTTGTTTATGAAAAAGGAAAGAGGCAGAGGTGGACAGGTTTTTACACATCAAAATCATACTAATAAACTTTGATTTAGCACAAATTTACATAAAATACAGAGAATACTGGGCAGTAGCCTTATTCCAGAGCATAAGCTGTCAAGCTCAGAATGTCCAGACAAGAAACAAGCATTATATTTTAAGCATTTTCATTATTGGACATTATAATGGACCTTCCTTCAAAGTTGCACTAATGTCCAACCAGTGTAAACAGCCTCGCTCAAAGATCAAGGGAGACAACTTTCCACAGAATGTTGACACCCTAGAGTTGTTAAACTGCAGCTCATATCCTCCAAGTGTGAAAGCAGTTATAGAAGATAACCTCTGTATAAATAATTCATGACATCTGAAGATTCATTTTTTCATATCATAAATACATGTTTTTGAATGGCACATTTTTTAATTAGGTTGAAAACCTTGACGACTTGACCGGATTAGTGTTTTTTTTTTTGCTTGACAAAGTTTTAAACCAGGCCTAGATATGCTCAAGTAAAACATTAGGTTTCATTATTATAAGGCCACAAATAGGGCACTCAGATTGTACATAATGCTTTTCAGGTTTGAACTAATGTTTAGCCCCAAATAACGAAATATTCGAACTTGGCCTTAATATGGTCAAAATGAAAATTTTCACACAGATTGAATCATAAATGTTGCTTAAATATATTGTCAATATTACCCCATTTAAAGTTTCTTCAAGATTAATCAAAAACTGTGGCATATAGAGTGAAAACAAATTTTAACACTACACCAAACAAATAACCTGACCAAAAAAGCTCATCTTCAGTACTTTAAAGATAGCAGCAGTAAAGATATAAGCATCTATTACAGAAATAACTTAATATTTGTTAATACAGGAGAAAATTTACTTTAAGACAAGTGGTCCATATTACTATTAGCCATTTAGCAATCAATAGTTAACAAACACCAATAGTTAAAAACGTGACCTGGGAATCTAGTTTTTGAACCCACTTTACTCAAACCCACTTTACTAATTTTGTCAACAAATAACAAGTTGGTCAAAATCCATCGAGATTGTACAAGCAGGTTTATAATTTATATACAATTTCAATTAATTTAATCCAATCACTTTAAGTCAATTATTATTTTCTGTACAATGACTTCATGAAGCAAACAGCCTCAAACATTCCTCAAGACTTCAAGACTTTGATGATGAACACGCTTCACATATGGACTTTTAAAGAACCCCTAATGTTACATCCCATAACGTTTGCTGACATGGCAAGACGTAGAAACAACTAAGCAACATGGAAAAAGAAATCTGAAGGAAAGAAAAACCAAAGACGCAAAATTATTGAACATCACTATCGCACATCAAGGCCACACTACTTGGTGTCTTGGGTGTGGTTGTTGACAACGAGCTAATTTGGGGCTTAAATTGGAAACACACTATTATGAGTGTCTTTAAACTCTTAAACGTGTAGTCTCTCTTCTGTCAGTCTCTTCATCTAAACTTGATCCCCTCGATAATGTATTCAACTAGCAGAAGTACCATAATTTCAGATGAAATATTATATAACTTTCAACAGCAGTGATTTTTTTTGCTTTAATTTGTTACAGCCTGTGCCATTTGAATTGGGAAAATTAGCGTGATAAACCGTGAAATTGGAAAAAATAGCGCGATAAACCATGAAATTGGGAAAAATTAAGCATTATAAATAGGATTAAAAGTAACAGAAGTGATATTGTTTTTAAGTGCATGTTCAGGGAGTTTTCTAGAAAAGGAGTCTGGTCAAATTGTTTTTTTCTTTAATCAATAAAAGTGGCAAGTTTGGGAATGATATATCGACAAAAATGACTAAATTCAAGTTATATATTCTGTAAGATGTTTAATTAAGTTATATGAGACTTCTTTCTAAAAGTTTTTTTGGAAGTTGGGCTTTTTTTGGGGAAATTTTGGTCAGAATTTTGGGAAAAACGTGTATTTTTGCGATTGGGAAGCATCCGAAATTCGGCTGTAAATTTGAGCAAAAAAAATCACTGAACAGAATAACTTTTTGAAAAACGAATAACACGCAATATATATTATGTACTCATTCTAGATCAATGCCATCATATTTTGATTGAATTCATATGATGTAGTTAGAAGTTAGTACATTAGATATTAGGTGAGTTTACCGACCCTGTAGTATAATTTACAAAGAAAATTATTATAGCTAAATGACTATTAACAAGAAAGAAACTATTTTATTCTATTCGTAAATGTGGCTATTATATTTCTAGTTGCACAAATAATTTTCAAAAAAGACTGTGCTTAAGGTCCAGACAAAAACATATATAAGATTTTGTTTTTATGATAGCTATGTTACAGCTTTTTCCATATAAAGATAAGATAAATGTCTTGTTTTAATTTTCATTTGGCGTTATTTTATGCTGTTGCCTTTTTTTAGCACCTTTTATTTTAATTAACCGTTTTTAGAGTATCAAAACAATATTGCGTGGTGCGTTTTGTTCAGCGGTGTACCAGAACTAGAAGGGATTCAGCATTTTAAGCTTGCTAGATTATGATGTAATCATTATGATGACATAATTTGTCATTAGTTTCATTTTCCATTGAAGCGACAACACACCAGAATTATCGCAGGCATAAAATTGGCTTGTTTCTCTGTTAAAGCGAGAATTTTAATTGGAGATTGATCTATACCAGCACCTAAAGCAAGCTTGTACATAATTGTTATGAAATTATTACATTTGCTTCTGTGCTTTGTTTTTTTTACATATTTGTCTAGAGCGTAGTGGATGGGGTATGCTTTGTTGACAAAAACAAATTCATAGATCTAGTATTATTTAAGTTTAAACTGACAGGATGTATGTACACTTGATTTTTATTAAATAGCTAAATGTTCTCGGAGAAAGATTTCAATTTTGGAGTGTATTTAGCTTAACAGTTTTGTTTCCAGCTGGACCCAGTTGTTCAAAACCTGGATAAATTGTAACCCTGGAATAAATGTCGGATACATTTAACCAAGGTTTAACTTTTTGGTTCAATGTTGTTGCATTATGTTGGTTAAAATCCAGCGTTTTGTCTTGATAAATTTAACCCTGCATGGTCTAAAGTTTGGTTAAAATGTATCCATGTAAACAAACAAAATGGCCAAATTTTATTTGTATCGTAATCCAAGTAAGAATCGCCAACATTCTTTGAATGTTGTGTTACATTACGATGAAATTCGGAGTCGATATTGGTTTTCAAATGAAAATATTGATAGAATTTGTAATTTAATTGGCGGAAATATCAAAAGATTGACAAAGCTTTCCAACGCACTTTCTGTCAAGCAACAGTTTTTGATAACATTAAGTTACCTGGCATCAAGAAACTTCATGCTGACCTTGGGAGACACTTTCTTAGATGATAACGGTGATACACTACGCGACCCGTGATTTTTGCCGCGATTCTCGCATCACCGCAATCGATGCAACATGACAAATTGCGGTGATTCCGAGCCACAAGAAAATTTGGGTGATGTCTCGGCGACCGTAGCGCGATGTATCTCGCTGTTACGCAATCAGTGCGAATCACCGCAAATCACCGCGAACCGCCGTGGTTCACCTTTTTAAGAGATTTACATTAAGGGTTACACTACATTACATGTACATGTAACATATGTGTATACACTTACATTATACATTGCAATAATAAAGCTTTTGTTGTTGTTGTATGAAATGGGCGTATTAGCTAAAATACTCCCGTTCCGACATGAACGTGATGAAGTAATGTCGGAAGCTTTAACGGCTCCAAATTAATATAACAGCGCAGAAGAATGATCATGCAATAATTATTTAACATAACATGTAAACATTATTTAAATAATTGTATTAGCAGAATGTTTATTAAAACTTACAATTAATTATTTTCCAGGCCCGAATACACTACCACTGTTCAAATTCCATATTGTTGCAATATACATGTAGCGTAGCACTGTGTAAATTGAAAGTAGCATAGTGTTTCGTCATTGGTCGGTTATAAATACCTTGTTTCTCTACATGGTATTTGATTTCGACGAAACTAATAATTTGGTAATTTACGAGAAATATGATATAAGTTTTCCATTTAAACTTTGATCTTACCGTGTGTGTTAATTGACGTTATTAATTATGTTAATACTTATTTTTGCATTTCATTAAGAATTATAACGTGTAGCCCTTTTGTTAACAGTGTTTAGCAAAATATTCGCGCCTCAAGACACGGGAAATTGTTTAAGTAACACTTTCATTTAAAGGTTAAATGTAATCGGTAGATTACATCTAATTATTTGGACTAAAATATGCTATACTTATTTATTTTCTGTTTCAGGCTCCAATGCGGATAACTCGTGTTACTCGCGTTACTTTCCGAGCGTTGTACATACATTTACAATGCTTGATAAGCCGGAAATCGGAAATACATTACTGTGCTATTTTTAAGTACATGTTATTATGACATCGTGGTAAATAGTTTGTTGTTATTACATCATTGCCTATATATTAAAGCCGTTAAACATTGTGTTTGTTTTGCTGAAAAAAACACACGAGTATATCAACGTAGCACTTAGCGTTCGCAGAGTTCAATAAATTTATGATGATGTATACCGTAATGTACATGCATTTCTCTGGGTTTTCACGCCAAAAACAAAAAACCCTCACCATTTGATTATTTAGTGTGTACTGTCCAGCGGGTGATAGTGTTTGTTCAAGTGTCTAATTGGCACTCTTTGTACGTGTTCAAACTGTGAAAAGATGTGACAATCACAGAAACAACAGGATGGCGCTGCCAATTAAGTGCGATAATGGATCAAAGGACATTGACAAAAAATAACAGTTTGGATATATTTTTCGGCGTTTACTCAGATGGTCTCTCACAACAAAAAAACTATACAAGTCAAGGTATTATGTTTTACTTCTATCAGTAACGATACGGATACGACGTGTTTGATTTGAATTGACTTTAAAAGAAATATCAAATTGTTGGCGATATAACTGTTTTAAAAATACCAAAGAAACATTTAACCGAAATCAACAGAATTCAATGTTCTCTGCGCTACGCAGTTTGTATAAAAAATAAATACTTGCACACTCGTATACCTTGACCTTGTACATTGCCGCATAATTTTCGCGGTCTTTTGTCGGGAAATATACATGATGACTATATTGAAAGCATTTGTAAACGTCGTGTTAACATTAAAACATCAGAAGTGTGTTTCGGATTATAAATGTTCGGATTATAAATTTTTATTCTCATTTGGGAATTTAACGGAACATTTATACTTATGGTATATTTGTTTTGAATTGTATATTAATTTGTTACAACGCTTTACGTGTGAAAAAAATGTTTTGATAATATTATGCATTAATAGCACAATTTCCAGGAGGAAAACGTTTTTTACATGAAGGCGTATGACGCAATAAACTGTTTTTTATGAGATCGTATTGTATCAATCTAAATTTAAATACGCTCGTCCAATGAAAGCTGTGTCCCACATTATGCGCTGTACTCTTTACACTTCTGAAAAATGGCGTAGTCATATGGTTGTTTTAATGAAATTCTCAAACATATTTACCGACATAAATGTTCAAGATTATTTTTTTTGATGTTGGATTATCGGATTATTGTGAACATTAGAAGCGTTCTGTACATGTATAAAATTATCAATACGATTCGGATTCTATGCATGAATTGGCGAGTCATCGTTGTCACTGCGATCACGGCGAATCGCAGCGAATCACCACAACATTGAGGGGATTTAGCGCGAAGATTATCTTGCTCTCGCGCGACGTCGGAGTGACGAGTCAAGTGAAATCGCGGTGATTTTCCACCCAAAAAGCAAAATGCCCGCCTTGACTTCGCAAATTAGGCAAAAATCACGGGTCGCGTAGTGTAGTACTGACATGTCACAGGCAACAGTTAGCTGTGTCTGTGCACATGTCAGCGACATTCTGGCAGTGAAAGTGCCAGAATTCGTAAATTTCCAGCTGGTTCAGACGCTGCCCTTGCAAAACAGGAACTTGATACCATCGCTGGTACGTGAGTGCATATGAGATGTGTGCTTTTGCAACTGTTCTAATGTATTATAGACAACTTTCAAATTCATAATTATCCGCGTTTGTTTGTTGTCTTTGTGAAAATAATCTCTGAACTAAATGTACGTGAACATGCACTAATTTTATAGATAATACGTGTTGTTTGAATGTAATACATGTAGTAATAACATAATTTTTAAAATATCACTAACTATCATTGTGAATTTATTTCTTATTAGTGATACCTATTTTAAATTGTTAACAAGGCAATAACTTGATATAAATTTTATTTGAATTACTACAACTGTTTATAGATGACGCAATTATGATATCACAATATTTGCCTACACCTAGTCAAATCATTAAGTCTATATGGAAGACGTTATTTGTACATGGGCAAGATCAATGTTACCCATGCGTGATTGCCGGCGCTATTTTGAAAAAACATGGCGGAGCGTGTTAAAGTGTTTGAAGGTTGCGATGCCATTGAACGGGCGAATGAGTTCATAAATGAACAGGAGTTGATGACAAACAAACGATTTGTCAAGGTCAAATTTGACAATTTCAAATTGCCAGGTACCTGTAGTTCTGTTTTTGTGATTAAGTATTTAATCCTTTAAAAGAGATTGGCTGTGCATGCCATAAGGCTGATGGGACTTCTCAGCTTTAGAACAATGATGTTTGAGTTAACCTGTTGTATTTAAATAATGTTTTAATGTATATGTTCAGTGTTTCTTTAACCGATATATTGGTATAACCAAAAAATCCCAGGACTATGTACGAGGCTCCTCTCCCCCCTACACACACACACACAGTAGTCCATAAAAACGTACTCCTAGACCCATTATTGATTTTTGCTATGGCGGCTCTGGGAGTACATATGCACCCCTTCATAAACACAATTGCAGTTTTGCACACAGATTTTGTGCGCATAACTTAACAGACGTCATTGCTTGCCAATTAAGGAATATGTGTTCATGCCAGCTATTTTAGAAAAAATGACCTTTGACCTTGAAGGATGACCTTGACCTTTCACCACTCAAAATGTGCAGCTCCATGAGATACACATGCATGCCAAATATCAAGTTGCTATCTTCAATATTGCAAAAGTATTCATAAAACAAGGGACAAAATTGTCACAAAACCAGGTTTTCATTGTGAAAAAAAAATCTGATTAAGGGAGACAACTCAAACTGAACTTTTGAAATGAATAAACAAAATTAACCCCCTTTGTAAGTTTGTTTCAAAATAAATCTATTTTAAGTTGTGGTGACCTTGACATTGGAGATATTGACGTGATTCTTTCGTGTGACACACCGTCCCATGATGGTGAACAAATGTGCCAAATAATTGTAAAATCTCACAATGAATGACATAGTTATGTCCCAGACAAGCTCATTTATTGCCAATTTTGACCTTTGAACTCAAAGTGTGACCTTGACCTTGGAGACATCGATGTAATTATTTCGCGTGACACACCGTCCAATGATGGTGAACAAATGTGCCAAATGATTTTAAAATATGACAATGAACGACATAGTGATGGCCCGGACAAGCTTGTTCCGCCCGCCCGCCAGCCAGACCGCCCGCATTCGCCAATCTAATAACCAGTTTTTTCCTTCGGAAAACCTGGTTAATGAGCGATTTTGGCCACATATATTTGACCTCTGACCTTGAAGGATGACCTTGACATTGACCTTTCACCACTCAAAATGTGCAGCTTAATGAGATACACATGCATGCCAAATATGAAGTTGCTATCTTCAACATAGCAAAAGTTATTGCTAAATGTTAAAGTTGGCGCAAACCAACCAACAGACCAACCAACCAACAGACCAACAGACAACAAAGTATCAATCAAATCTAATCATAAATAAAGAAGTTATGGTAATTTTAGCAAAATTTAATAATTTGACCTTGAGAGTCAAGGTCATTCAAAGGTCAAGGTAAAATTCAACTTGCCAGGTACAGTAACCTCATGATAGCATGAAAGTATTTGAAGTTTGAAAGCAATAGCCTTGATACTTTAGAAGTAAAGTGGATTGAAACACAAAATTTAACCATATATTCAAAGTTACTAAGTCAAAAAAGGGCCATAATTCCGTGAAAATGACAACCAGAGTTATGCAACTTGTCCTTTTACTGTACCCTTATGATAGTTTGCAAGTGTTCCAAGTATGAAAGCAATATCTATGATACTTTAGGGGTAAAGTGGACCAAAACACAAAACTTAACCGAATTTTCAATTTTCTAAGTATAAAGGGCCCATAATTCCGTCCAAATGCCAGTCAGAGTTACATAACTTTGCCTGCACAGTCCCCTTATGATAGTTAATAAGTGTTGCAAGTATGAAAGCAATAGCTTTGATACTGTAGGAATAAAGTGGACCTAAACACAAAACTTAACCAAATTTTAAATTTTCTACCTAAGTATAAAAAGGGCACATAATTCTGTCAAAATGCCAGTCAGAGTTACATAACTTGGCCTGCACAGTCCCCTTATGATAGTTAGTAAGTGTTGCAAGTATGAAAGCAATAGCTTTGATACTTAAGGAATAAAATGGACCTAAACACAAAACTTAACAAAAATTTTCAATTTTCTAAGTATAAAAAGGGCACATAATTCTGTCAAAATGCATGCCAGAGTTATATCACTTTGCCTGCCCAGTCCCCTCATGATAGTAAGTAAGTGTACCAAGTTTAAATGCAATAGCATTGATACTTTCTGAGAAAAGTGGACCTAAACCCAAAACTAAACCGGACGCCGACGCCAACGCCGACGCCAAGGTGATGACAATAGCTCATATTTTTTTTTCAAAAAATAGTTGAGCTAAAAATGTCTTTATTATATATTTTTCAGGGCCTTCATTGCATGGAAAGAAAACATTTCGGTAATTTAGGGGCAGAGCAACAGCAAATGCAGCTTCTTGCAGAATACAAAGCCAAAGTGAACATAGACAGGGAAATAATTGAAGACCCTATGACTGTTAGCAAGGGTTTGTTGTCGGAAAAAGTTGGAATGACTAAGTGGCCATCACTGTATATAGATGACATTTCAGAGTATTTACATACAAACCAACCAAAGGATTTGATTAAATGGGTAGTGAACAAGCACAAAGAAGGCAAGGCGTATCGCTCCTTCACATGCGAATGGATTAAGGAAGTGTACACATAAGCGTTGAATTATGTTAAAAAATAGTCACTGCACATTATTTGTTTTGCTAACTCTGGTATCTGTACATTCCTAGTTTTTAATGTTCATTAGCAAATGTGTCAGATACAATTTAATTTACCCTCGGTTAGGAGTTATAGCATTTCATTAAAATTTTAGTACACTTATTTCTTTACAAACTTATAAATTGTTTCAGATGAGCAGGCAAGGAAAATTATAGTAAGAAGAAAGTCAGCTTGGTCAGTTGCAACACAGCCAACACAGACTTTGGTTCCTCTGCCTCCAGCCCAGACCCAGGTTCAACTGCCTTCAGATCAGACCCAGGTTCAAGTGCCTTCAGATCAGACCCAGGTTCATCTGCCTCCAGCCCAGATCCAGGTTCAACTGCCTCCAGCCCAGACCCAGGTTCATCTGCCTTCAGATCAGACCATGATTCAACTACCAGCAGCCCAGACCCAGGTTCATCTGCCTCCAGCCCAGACCCAGGTTCAACTGCCTCCAGCCCAGACCCAAGTTCAACTGCCTCCAGCCCAGATCCAGGTTCATCTGCCTCCAGCCAAGACACAGGTTCAACTGCCTCCAGCCCAGACCCAAGTTCATCTGCCTCCAGCCCAGACACAGGTTCATCTGCCTCCAGCCCAGACCCAGGTTCATCTAACTCCAGCCCAGACCCAGGTTTAACTGCCTCCAGCCCAGACACAGGTTCAACTGCCTCCAGCCCAGACCCAGGTTCAACTGCCAGCAGTCCAGACCCAGGTTCAACTGCCAGCAGCCCAGACCCTGGTACAACTGCCAGCAGCCCAGACCCAGTTTCTACTGCCTCCAACCCAGATTCAGCCAGTCCACTCTTCGACTCCAATCAAGACGGGTTTTACAGGGATGCCACAACATGTAAGCTACCTGGAAGTGCTAAGCAGCATGGAAGAGGAAAATTTTCAGGAATGTAAAATATACCGATATTAAAGATTTTGATGATGAATATTGAGCTATGTTGTAATGGTATGATAAACATATTGAATGATTGATTATACTGATTTTTAATGAGTGGTTATAATGATTTGAATATTTCATTTCAGACTGATGAGTCAATCTATCAGGCTGCCGTTCAGACATGCCATTCATGTTGTGAAAATGTGAGAAGATTGGAGGCAACGATCTACGATCTTTTTCTTAAGGTAACCCTTGCTGTGATAGAATAAATGTTTGCTTTGCTCGAACACATTATTTCTATTTTTCAGTGAACATTGCTTTAAAGGTGATATATCCATAGATTAAAGATGTTATTTTGATTACTTACTTCAACTCTTGTATGCTTCATTTGTTAAAATTACGATGTCTCTAAAGACACCGGAAGTTTTACACTTAATGGCCTTTCTGTATATTTATGACACCAATTATGTACTTGTACCATTTGTAAATTAAAAACATTTACAACCAAGCAAATGGTTTTTCATATTTAATAAAATTAACAAAAAAGTTACCACACATTGCAGGTGTTTGCCAATATTTCTGTTCCACAGCTCTTTATTGTGAATTAGATATGGTCGGCTTAAGATTAGTAAAACCTGCACAGTTGGCATGCAAAATTATGTCTTATTCAGCATTTTTCAAAAAAAAAAATTTTCCCCAAAAAGTATTTATGTAATGTCATTGCAGGTAGAGAACCTTGGATAGAGGACAGGAAACAGGGAGCCAACAACACGGGGTTACACCATACAACAATACCCTGTCATCCCCCCCTTACCACAAGTGCCAGTTAACCTGTCAACTATTGTGAGTTTCAAAACAAATAAAATAATACATTACAAATTAAAACATAAATTTAATAAACCAATTATGATTCAAAATTCATTTTTAGAATATGCCTTTTATAAACAAGTCAAACCAGTATTATGGGAATACTTGCACTAGGTTGTTGGCAAGTAGGAGAATGATGTCCACTGTCTAACTAGTCATTTAACTTGATGAATGTTCCACATAGGAGCATATTTTGTGACAAGTTGGTGGTTCTTTTTTTATTTCTGGAAAGTACTATTTTATTCATTATAAATGCTAATGTACTTGAACATGATCAGCACAGTTTGATTGTAGAGCATAACTTATAATGTTTTTATGATTGAGTTTATGATTGATTTCAGGACGCAATTAAGGCCTCGATACATAACGAGAACAGGGAGGCCAAAGCCTTAATGAGGGCCATGAGGGCGATCTTCACACGGACTCAACTTGTAGAGTGCTCCATGAGGGGAGCTGCTACCAGCCGCCATAGGACTCCTCGTCCAGGCCTCCCAAAAGCCGAGTGTCGGGCCATAATTGGTATGTTAATGGCTATCAAAATGTGATTACTATTATAATATGCTGATTGTATGAACACAAAAATAACCTTAAACCATTAAATAGGTATTTGTGAATGCAGAATATCAAACATTTTTTTTAAGAGTAATTAAAAAGAAAACAAAGCAGCATATATCATTCAATACATCATTACAGAGATGGTTGCAAAGAAGTTTGACCGGCCGGTGGCAGACGTAGAGAGGAAGATGAGAGCTGCACTCCGTCATCTCAAAGAAATGCTGACAGGCCTTGATTGATAAGCATCTTTCTTATGTATATAGTTGTTCGTGTGTACTGTACATGTTATTATAGTATGCTATTATTTTTTGTTTATTTATAATCAAATTATGTTTATATTTATTTCATCAAATTGCCATTGATATTTAATTACTCATGTATGTTAAAAAATGTTGGTGTACATTAAAGTATAACATTGAATTATCGTGTAATTATTTAAATACACAAATATATGTTTATATAATTATTGGTTTTTATTGCATATCTAAATTTAAAAAAACTTTTAACAGCATATAATTGAATCAACTGTTAAGGCAAAAGATGCACCTTTAACGCACATGTGTGCTTTTTGTGAGTGCGTCTTTTACTGCCATTCATGTGCGTAAATTGTGCGTTTTATGTGGGTTATAACTGCACTTAACGTGAGTTAAATGTGCGTTTAAAATAAAAAAGCGCACATTTAACTCGCTGAAAAGCGCAGTTTTTACCCACTTAAAAGCGCACATTTAACACACATGTGCGCTTTTATGTGGGTTATAACTACGCTTAAAGTGAGTTAAATGTGCGCTTTTAAAATAAAAAAGCGCAAATTTAACTGGCGAAAAGCGCACATTTTACACACATAAATGGCAGTAAAAAATGCACTTATAAAAAGCGCACATTTAATGCACATAAAAGCGCACATTTAACACACATGTGCGCTTTTATGTGCGTTAAAACTGCGCTTAAAGTGAGTTAAATGTGCGCTTTTAAAATATAAAAGCGCACATTTAACTCACGAAAAGCGCACATTTAACACACTTAAAAGCGCACATTTTACACACATAAATGGCAGTCAAAAAAGCACTTATAAAAAGCGCACCTTTAACACACATAAAGCGCACATTTATTCACAAAAAGCGCACATTTTCTTGTTTGTTTGTTTCTGTTAAAAACTCACTCGGTAAGAAAAAGCGCACATAAAACGCAGTGCCAATACCGCCACGTTTAACACACGCGAAACGTACTTAAAACGTACATTTCACACACTTTTTTGAGAAGGGGTTTTACCATGACATCAGTGACACCATCACAGGCTATAAACAATGAAGCCTACAATGTTTGGATAGTTCTAACAAAGGACACTAAGGAAATATAAGGTGGACAAGTGATCCAAGCCTACTGTTCCTGCACAGCAGATATGCTTGGTTTGTACAATCATATCACTGGTGTTCTGTTTAGGATAGAGAAAGCAGTGAAGACCGGACAAACTCGCAAATCTTGTACCAGTCAACCATGCAAGAGAACTGTTCCCAAGAAAAAACGAAGGTGAAGGCCGGTCATGTATCGGATTTTTTGTGGAAAAAGACCAGCTTATCAAAGCTTAAAGTTGACAAGGAAAAAGAAAACAAAAAATCCATTAAGAGAAGGAACTTCACGCAATTGCGAAGTAAACAAGCAAATTCATTGAATTGATATCCTCCGCCAATATGCTTCTCAACACAAAAGTGTTATACTTGACACTCAAAAAAGCATTTTTTTCAAGATACAAAGGACCATAACTCCATCATTAACAGATGGTGTACAATGCGATTTGGCCTGCATCATCCTCTTCACCATATATATATACTCATACCAAGTTTCAATGAAATCTGCCAAAGCACTTCCAAGATATGACTCCGGACACAAAAATGCTGGACAGAAAGACGGACGGATGGACGGACAACGCCAAAACAATAAGCCTCCGCCTATTGCGGTGGATAACAACAGAGCAGCGATAGTGACAGTTTAAGACAGAACTTGTATCAAACCTTGAAAGATGACCTTTCAGACTCTTGTTTTACTTTACTGATGCAAAAGCGAAAACAGTAATCAACCCAAATGCAGTGCTCCAGATAGCATGCGTAAAGGCGTAAAAACGAATTAAATTTCTTAAATAACGATTTAGATTTAAAATCTTTGCGTAAAGTTACGCGTTGAAAAAACAAAACATGAAATCGAAATTTTCGAACGTGCGTAAAACTTCCAGTAGCAAATTATGTACGGTAAACATTTCATCCCGGTTCTGGCTCGTCTAGGCGCTCAATTAAAACTACAACTTTAAATCAACGTCACTCAAGCGTTTGCTGTGAGGAAGAGCCACATCTAAGAACGGTCGAAAGGCCAAACGGTCTCGATTCAGTTCTCCTAGATTTGCAGGCGAGTCATTACTGTTTATTGTACCTTTTTAATTACTCTTATCGTAATTTTTATACACAAGTAATATAATGTATACCTATTCAAAATGCCATTAAAATTAAATATAGTTTTTGATATGACTTTAACGGCAACCAATAGGCCATTATGACCTAAGTCGAAGTGTCAGTGACCGTTTTTCATAAAAAATCAAAATGGCGGACCAATCGAAGCGCGGAAGACAAAAGAAGCTAATTAAGTGTCAAAAGTCCAATCTCCTCTCATTCCTTCAGTTTTATTCAAATGCACAAAGCATTGTTTCATCCATAATTAATGAAATTATCCATTCTTGTGTAAATGACTGTGAAGCAGCACTAAAAAAACATTCAGGTTCAGTGTCAGATAGAACAGCCGAGACATGGAAAAAGCAATACCCCTGGCTCGAAATAATTGGAAATGGGTTAGAAATGCATTTGTTTTGTGCTGTATGTCGTAAAAATAATGTTAATTCCGTATGGTCTGAAAATGGGTCCACAAACATACAGAGAAATGCAGTTGATAGACACAGTCGTTCTGCTGAACATAAGAAGGCAGAACAGATATTGGCCAGGGGTGAGCAAAGTTCTAAAAGTGATGATCTCTGTGACAACAATAAACTATTCCAGTTACCACAGACGATGATAAATTATTCAGAACAATTTTCTATGCAGCCAAAGAAGAACTCCTATCAACTAAAATAAATACAGTGAAAACTCTCTTTACGACCACCTCGGTATTCCGACCAACTCGCTAAGTCGACCACCATTTTTCAGTCCCGATTTGTTCCTTCTATATTTCAATGGTCGTTACACTCACTTATCCGACCAACCCGCTAATCCGCTATTACGACCACTTTAATCAGTACCAATTATCGATATTGTTCTTAATTGACACCCGCCAAACGACCAGTAATTTTCACACCTTACTTGATCTGATGTTGTGGTACTATCGGGCTTGTGTACGAAGCCATTCTGACACAATTAACCACAATTAACGACAACGGTTTTTGGCATCGATTTGCGACACAGGTGTTAGATTTTCGGCACTTGTTATAATTTTTAACCCTTGATTGACAATTAGCTATTATTATTATTGAGTCTTTGATGGGTAAATTGTTAGTTGTTTGGTACACACTTTAAAGATTTATTACGGCGAATAATTTAACAGTTAGGATATTTGAGTAACACGGTTTTGTTCGTGATGGATATAAAAACCGACTTTTATACCATATCGTTATTCAAAATGGATAAGCGAAAACGGAAAGAGTTGTGTTTAAAAGAAAAGATTGATTTGACCGACGCAAGTGATGGGAAGTCTGTTAGAACTGCAGAACCTGAATGGCTGGGTCTGAAGAATGCTGTCGAAGCAGTTTATTGTTGTTATGGCTCTGTATTGGTGACACTTTCAAAGTTTGCAGAAGAAAAACAACCTGTTGCAAAAGGTCTCCATAAATACTTCACTGATTACAAAACAGTACATCTTGTAGGTTTCATACTTGACATTCATGATGTTCTTGGAGCCCTGAGCCTGCAGTTTCAAAAACAAAACATAGTGTTCAGTGAAATACAGCCACTTATGGACGGTACCTTGGAAAAGTTAGAGGTATTGAAAGAAAGTCATGGAAAAAGATTGAAAGAACTGATTGAAAGCATATCAGTAACTAAAGAAGGTGATGGTGAAGTAATAGCTACTCTGAGTGGTGAAAGACTGAAGAAGTATTCTGGAGATGTTCATTCTGAACTGAAGTCTCTCAGAGAGAGATATGTTGAAAAACTAAAGAACAATATCTCCAGTAGATTAAGAAAAGAAGACAGTGATTTATTCCAAAACTTCAGCATGATTCTGGAGCCATCAACAGTCAACATGTGTGACAACACAGCATGTAGTGAAGCCCTGGATGTCATTGCCACATTTTATGGCAAACAGAAAACTGTGAAAGTTATCAAAGGCAATTTGACCGACGACAATTTAATTGAAGAAGTTAAGGAAGTCAGCTGTTTGCTGAATGAAGACAAGTTGCGGGAAGAGTGGCCAATGATAAGGGGCATGATAAGAGGTTCATACAGTAAACTGTCACTACAAGATCTGTCCAAAAGAGTAATCAACTTACACAATGATGCACTTCCTGAGTTCACAAAACTTTGCAAAATAGGTCTTTACATAGCTGTAACAAGTGTAGAGTGTGAACGATCATTCAGCGTGCAAAATAGAATCAAGAGCAAATACCGATGTTCTCTAAAAGCTGAAAGCCTCAATGTGCTGATCAACATTCAGATGAGCAAGATTGATGTGGAGTCATTTGAGCCCGAAAAAGCTGTCCGATTATGGGAAAGCAAGAAACGGAGAAGGAAAGCCAGGCTTTTCCAAGACTATAAACCAAAATGTTGACAACATTTTGGTTTATAGTCTTGGTAAAGCCTGGCTTTCCTTCTCTGTTTCTTGCAGTTGATGTGTCAAAAACAATAAATAAAAAATTATTTGGTAATATATTTTTAAGAATTGTTTTTATAAATAGGGAGTTATTAAAAATTTCACTAAAATGTTATCTGGAGCTCTGCCAAATGGCATCTTTTTGTCTGAAACCTGGCTACATTTCATCAGTGCCCAGATGACTTTCAGCAATCCATACTTTCATCTGACTTGGCTCCTGTTAAGTTTAGTGACAATGTAAGTTAATCATGGTATAATTTTAAGTCACAGAACCAAGGATACGTAATGAGATTTTGCAGAGCATAAATGCCAGAGATAAGCTTTAAATTCATATACAAATTATAAAACTTCTGAGAATTATGATAATTCTAAGGAACTGTGAAATAATACTCAGTCACTTAATATTCCTTATGCCAAGAACAACTATTTAAAAAAAACAGTATTAAGTGCAATAAATCTGACTCTAAGCATTTGGAAGTGTCTGAAACAGATTGGCTTACCATTCAAACAAGTGTTAGTTCTTCTAGTGACATTGGTTTGAAAATTGATGGTGAAATAATCTGATAAAGGAAAATCTGTTGGAAGCGCAAATTACACTCAAAGTACAATGTTCATAAAGTCAGTTTTGATTTTTCAAATGTAACTAGAGCTTTGTCACAGACGTGATGAATACCCCCACATGCTGCATTGACACAGAATATTTTGAATGTTGTCTTAACAAAAAACAGCGGACACCATGCTCAATGTTTAAAACGCATTAACTGACCTTACCAAGTGTGGTGAAGATCGGATGAAAACTACTTGAATTAGAGAGCAGACACCATGCTGAATCTGTTAAACGTACTAAGTGACCTCGTGACATAGTTTTTGATCTGGCATGGCCCATGTTTGAACATTGCCTTAAGATCATCTAGATAAAACTTCTGACCAAGTTTGGTAAAGATCAGATGAAACCTTATTGAATTAGAGAGCGGACACCATGCTGAATGTTAAACAAGAGCACCGCCTTGCGGGTGCAGACCGCTCATCTATTTTCTTTTTAAAGGTGAAGGGACTCTCATTTTCAATCACAAAGGAGGGAGGGTGGAGTGAAGAGGAGTGTAAAGTGTGGGGGCGTGGACATTTATTACATTATCTTCCAAAAATGCGGAAAAAAAATTCGTGGGGGGGGGGGGGGGGGGGTATTCTTGGGTGCGATGGTTGGACGGTATTTCAAACATAAAATAATAAAAATATAAAAATAAATATTTGTGTTTTTTAACTGTTTCAAAAAAAAATAATTGGGGAGGTATAGTATAGTGTGAGGGTGTGGTGGTCATTTGTGAGATGATCTTAAAAAAAAAAAAAAAAAAAAAAAAAAATTTAGGGGAGGGCAATTCGGGGGGAGGGGGGTGGGGGGGTATTCTTGGGTGCGATGGTATGACAGTATTTCAAACATAAAATAATAAAAATAAATATGTGTTTTTTAACCGTTTCAAAAAAAAATAAAATTGGGGGGGGTGGGTGGGGCGGGGGGGGGGGGGGGGGGGTATAGTATAGTGTGAGGGTGTGGTGGTCATTGGTGAGATGATCTTAAAAAAAAACAAAAAACAAGCAAATTCGTTGATTTGATATCGCCCGCCTATATGCTTCTGGACACAAGAGTATTATATTTGACACTCAAACAAGCATTTTTTCAAGATACAAAGGGCCATAACTCCGTTATTAACAGATGGTGTACAATGCCATTTGGCGTGCATTATCCTCTTATCCATATATATACTCATACAAAGTTTCAATGAAATACGCCAAAGCACTTCCAAGATATGGCTCCGGACAAAAAAGTGACAGACGGACGGACAGCCAAACGGACAAGGCCAAAACAATATCCCTTCGCCTCTGGCGCGGGATACATACTCATACCAAGTTTCAATGAAATCCGCCAAAGTACTTTCAAGATATGGCTCCGGACACAAAAGTGCCTATAGAAAAAAGCAATTTTTCAATATACAAAGGGCCATTACTCTGTTTTTAACAGATTGCATACAATGCCATTTGGCGTGCATCATCCTCTTATGCATATATATACTCATACCAAGTTTCAATGAAATCTGTCAAAGCACTTCCAAGATATGGCTCCGGACACAAAAGTGCCTATAGTAAAAAGCATTTTTTCAAGATACAAAGGGCCATTACTCTGTTTTTAACAGATGGTGTACAATGCCATTTGGCGTGCATCATCCTCTTATGCATATATATACTTATACGAAGTTTCAATGAAATCCGCCAAAGCACTTCCAAGATATGGCTCCGGACACAAAAGTGCCGGACGGACAACGCCAAAACAATATCCTCCGCCTCTGGCGGGGGATAAAAAAATGTAGGGGGGGGGGATTCTGGTGGGGGGGATTCAAGGTGGGGTATAGTATAGTGTGAGGGTGTGGTGGTCATTTGTGAGACGATCTTAAAAAAAAAAAAAAATTAGGGGGGGGGGGGGAGATGTGATTCGGGGGGGTGGGGGGGGGGGGGGGGGGGGGGGGGGGGGGGGGGGGGGGGGGGGGGGGGGGGGGGGGGGGGTGGAGGGCACGCGGGGGATGGTTTGGGTGGAGTCTATTGTGGTATGTCAGGTAAGAGTAGTTTTGTCAAAGTATCAATCAAATCTAATCATAAATAAAGAAGTTATGGCATTTTTAGCAAAATTTAATAATTTGACCTTGAGAGTCAAGGTCCTTCAAAGGTCAAGGTAAAATTCAACTTGCCAGGTACAGTAACCTCATGATAGCATGAAAGTATTTTAAGTTTGAAAGCAATAGCCTTGATACTTTAGAAGTAAAGTGGATCGAAACACAAAATTTAACCATATATTCAAAGTTACTAAGTCAAAAAAGGGCAATAATTCCGTAAAAATGACAACCATAGTTATGCAACTTATCCTTTTACTGTACCCTTATGATAGTTTGCGAGTTTTCCAAGTATGAAAGCAATATCTATGATACTTTAGGGGTAAAGTGGACCAAAACACAAAACTTAACAAAATTTTCAACTTTCTAAGTATAAAGGGCCCATAATTCCGTCCAAATGCCAGTTAGAGTTACATAACTTTGCCTGCACAGTCCCCTTATGATAGTTTATGAGTGTTGCAAGTATGAAAGCAATAGCTTTGATACTGTAGGAATAAAGTGGACCTAAACACAAAACTTAACCAAATTTTCAATTTTCTAAGTATAAAAATGGCACATAATTCTGTCAAAATGCCAGTCAGAGTAACATTACTTTGCCTGCACAGTCCCCTTATGATAGTTAGTAAGTGTTGCAAGTATGAAAGCAATACTTTTGATACTTAAGGAATAAAATGGACCTAAACACAAAACTTAACCAAAATTTTCAATTTTCTAAGTATAAAAAGGGCACATAATTCTGTCAAAATGCACGCCAGAGTTATCTAACTTTGCCTGCCCAGTCCCCTCATGATAGTGAGTAAGTGTACCAAGTTTGAATGCAATAGCATTGATACTTTTTGAGAAAAGTAGACCTATAGCAAAACTTAACCGGACGCCGATGCCAAGGTGATGACAATAGCTCTTTTTTAAAAAAAAAAAATAGATGAGCTAAAAACGTACTTAGTGACCCTGTGACATAGTTTTTGCCCAGAATAGCTCATCTGCAAACATGGTGTTGAGATAATCTAGATAAAAACTTCTGAAAAAGTTTGGTGAAGATATTGGATGAAAACAACTTGAATAAGAGAGCTGAAACATGCTGAATGTTTAAAAAGCACTAAGTGACCCTGCAACCTAGTTTTTGACCCGGCATTACCCATATTCAAACTTGACCTAGACATCATCTAGATACAACTTCTGACAAAGTTTGGTGAAGATCGGATGAAAACTACTTGAATTAGAGAGCGAACACCATGCTGAATGCTTTAAACTCACTAAGTGACCCAGTAACCTAGTTTTTGACCTGCCATGACCCTTGTTCAAACTTGGCCTAGAAATCATCTAGATACAACTTCTGACCAAGTTTGGTGAAGATCGGATGAAAACTACTTGAATTAGAGAGTGGACACCATGCTCAGGACACCATGCTCAATGTTTAAAACTCACTAAATGACCCAGTGACCTAGATTTTGACCTGCCATGACCCATGTTCAAACTTGGCCTAGAAATCATCTAGATACAACTTCTGACCAAGTTTGGTGAAGCTCGGATGAAAACTACTTGAATTAGAGAACGGACACTATGCTCAATGTTTAAAGCGCACTAATTGACCCCGTGACCTAGTTTTTGACCCGGCATGACCCATATTCGATCTTGACCTAGACATCATCTTGATACAACATCTGACCAAGTTTAGTGAAGGTCGAATGAAAACAACTTGAATTAGAGAGCGGACACTTAATCCAGACCGACCAACCGACAGACTGACAGACAAACAAGTTCACTCCTATATACCCCCGTAAACTTTGTTTGTGGGGGAATAATAAAAATGCTGAACAATTTTACAGCTTTTATACAATCTAATTTTGTAAGTAAATTACAGCAGAGTTGTTTTACATATGTTAAATCTTTCGTAAGTAAATCTTATTTATACAAGGGTATTTTAAGTTTGTTTTAAATTGCAAAGTTTTGTATTCATCACCAAATAAAATTATTTCTATTATAAAATCACAGAATAAATGTCACAGATATCTGAAGAATAATCAAATTAAACTGTTCAGCAGTTTTAGTTTTTACCACCCCCCACGCCCCCAAAAATCGCCAAAGTAAAGTCAATGCATTTGATGTTTCACATTTAACTAGCTCTAAATCACCTATTTAAACTCATTTTTCTTCTTTTCACAACAATCCCACTTATCACAGACAATCACTAAATGTATAAACTTATGACTCTCTGTAGCCCATTTTTTCAAGTGGAACTTTGCAATTCTGATGTATCCCTATTTTTGCACATTGATTCTCTTTCACTGCATTTTATTTCAACAAAGATGGATGCGCCAACGCTAAAACGAGCGAAAATGCAGAAGACTCTGACATGTTTTTATCCCAAAGATGTGGGAAGACGGCAAAACTTGCCATTTTATATTCTTTTTTTTATACTCTCACTTATCTTAAAAAATCACCATTATCCCTTGTTTTCATGAATTGCCTGTCAATAGTTTTATCGCAAGCATGGATAAAACGCTTGATTACCTCAGTCTGCTCATTCATATATTAGTTTTCCTCATTAGCAGACGTTTCAGAGAAGCAACTCTTGATGCAGTTTGCAAACATGGCAGCGTCCATAGACAACAAGAGCACCGCCTTGCGGGTGCAGACCGCTCATCTATTTTCTTTTTAAAGGTGAAGGGACTCTCATTTTCAATCACAAAGGAGGGAGGGGTGGAGTGAAGAGGGGTGTATAGTGTGGGGTTGTGGACATTTATTACATTATCTTCCAAAAAAGGGAAAAAAAAAAAAAAAAAAAAATCGGGGGGGGGGGGGGGGGGGGGGGGGGGAAGGGCGATGGAGGGGGGGGGGGATTTTTTGGTGCGATGGTTGGACGGTATTTCAAACATAACCGTTTAAAAGAAAAAAATTGGGGGGGGTGGGTGGGGGGGGGGGGGTATAGTGTGAGGGTGTGGTGGTCATTTGTGAGATGATCTTAAAAAAAAATAAAAAATAAAAATAGGGGGGGGGGGAGGGGGAGGTGGGGGGGAGGGCACAGGTGACGGTTTGGGTGGAGTCTATTGTGGTATGTCAGGTAAGAGTAGTTTCATCAAAGTATCAATCAAATCTAATCATAAATAAAGAAGTTATGGCAATTTTAGCAAAATTTAATAATTTGACCTTGAGACTCAAGGTCATTCAAAGGTCAAGGTAAAATTCAACTTGCCAGGTACAGTAACCTCATGATAGCATGAAAGTATTTGAAGTTTGAAAGCAATAGCCTTGATACTTAAGAAGTAAAGTGGATCGAAACACAAAATTTAACCATATATTAAAAGTTACCAAGTCAAAAAAGGGCCATAATTCCGTAACAATCACAACCAGAGTTATGCAACTTGTCCTTTTACTGTACCCTTATGATAGTTTTTGAGTGTTCCAAGTATGAAAGCAATATCTATGATACTTTAGGGGTAAAGTGGACCAAAACATAAATCTTAACCAAATTTTCAATTTTCTAAGTATAAAGAGCCTATAATTCCGTCCAAATGCCAGTCAGAGTTACATAACTTTGCCTGCACGGTCCCCTTATGATAGTTAATAAGTGTTGCAAGTATGAAAGCAATAGCTTTGATACTGTAGGAATAAAGTGGACCTAAACACAAAACTTAATCAAATTTTCAATTTTCTAAGTATAAAAAGGGCACATAATTCTGTCAAAATGCCAGTCAGAGTTACATTACTTTGCCTGCACAGTCCCCTTATGAAAGTTAGTAAGTGTTGCAAGTATGAAAGCAATAGCTTTGATGCTTAAGGAATAAAATGGACCTAAACACAAAACTTAACCAAAATTTTCAATTTTCTAAGTATAAAAAGGGCACATAATTCTGTCAAAATGCATGCCAGAGTTATCTAACTTTGCCTGCCCAGTCCCCTCATGATAGTAAGTAAGTGTAACAAGTTTGAATGCAATAGCATTGATACTGAGAAAAGTGGACCTAAACGCAAAACTTAACCAAAATTTTCAATTTTCTAAGTATAAAAAGGGCACATAATTCTGTCAAAATGCACGCCAGAGTTATCTAACTTTGCCTGACCAGTCCCCTCATGATAGTAAGTAAGTGTACGAAGTTTGAATGCAATAGCATTGATACTTTCTGAGAAAAGTGGACCTAAACGCAAAACTTAACCGGACGCCAACGCCAACGCCGACGCCAAGGTGATGACAATAGCTCATATTTTTTTTTCAAAAAATAGATGAGCTAAAAATGTTGGGAAAAAAATCCGCTGGAAAAAATGTTTTATTTAAAAGAGAGAAGCTATGGGGTTCACGATGGAGTACACCTCACCGAGGAGGAAGACATGGTATTCCTAGATACTTTGAGCTGGAGTTTTCTTAAGATGTTTGGTTGTTTGAGCTTCAACATGTTATATTTGTTGTTTTGTATTTTATTGTTAGCTATGGTATGAAAGAGAATTTTCAACTTAAATTTCTAACACATTTCTACTTATAAACTTTGTTATATATTTCCACCCCAGTGTTTCAAGACTTTGCTTTCTGCGTTTCAAGTGTTATCATTTGTACCAGTGTTATCTTTCGTTCCTGTGTTAGCTTGTGTTATCCATTTAAGCCTTTCAGTGCGGGAACCGAAATTTGAAAGCCTTTGCAAACAGTTTGGATCCAGATGAGACACCACAGAACGTGGCGTCTCATCAGGATCCAAACTGTTTGCTATTCTGATAGTATTCTTTGAAAAAAATCTAAGAAAATGCTAATTTTAAAAATTCTGCAGACGACATTTTAGCAGACGACAAATTTCCCAGCATGCAAAGGGTTAAGCATTGTGCGCAGCTGTTGAGATCAATACTGAGGAGATGCAGGAAGGTGATGCTGCCAATGACCACTCCCAGTTATACATGGCATTTAAACCCAAGGATTCTGTTTCGCGCGATGATGCGCTGCAACGAATTGAAGCGTGTCTGAATGATTTGTACTGTGGATGAATAACAACTCACTAAAAATTAATGCCCAAAAAACAGAAGTGATTAATTTGTATCAAAACGCACTAGAACTGAAAATTTCACCGTTAAAGTCGGTACAGCTGTTATCCAACCAACAACAGCTGTTAGGAACCTTGGTGCCATTCTAGACTCTCATTTAGATATGGAAAAGCAGATTACTCTGTTTTCAGATCATGTTACAATCAGATCAGAAAAATAGGTCAAATTCGGAAATACCTGACTGTGGACGCAACAAAATCGCTGATGGTAACTCTTTGGCAACATAAAAAAAACTTTTTTATTGTAATTCCCTGTTGTGTGTGGATCACCGAGTTATGTTCTGAATAGACTTCAGCATGTTCAAATACCACTGCTTGTGTTATCACCAGGACACCACGACAAAATCACATTACACCGGTGCTGTGGAAACTCCACTGGCTTCCTGTACATGCAAGTGTCATAGGGATACTTTATTTCCTTTTTTTGTATAGATTGATTAGCAGTATAGTTGACTTAGGACGTCTATATGTGGGGTCCCTTTTGATTAAAGTACTTTTTGGTAAATATATTGTTTTGGGTAATTGATTTTAATACCCATTCTGTTTTTTTTAAACCACTTCTTCCTAAAGGTAAATAATAACAAAACCACCATTCAATTTTAACAATTAATAAACTGCTGCGCCATGAGCGCATGATACGCCCGTCGTTCGCCAATGAAGTAGTAAGGTAATAAATAACCCTTTGAATCATTTTTTTACTTCAGTTTATTTAATGAAATCACGAAATTTTGACGAACAAAGTCGCATAACTCTGGAACGACAATTCAGAATTCCGTCAAAAATGAAAGGGGATCAGGGTTTATGAATATTAAGATTGTGTTAAAATTTGAAAAAAATCCATCGAAGGATATTTGAGCTACGGTAGGACATTCAATGAAATCACGAAATTTTGACGAACAAAGTCCCATAACTCTGGAACGACAATTCAGAATTCCGTCAAAAACGAAAGGGGATCAGGGTTTATCAATATTAAGATTGTGTTGAAATTTGAAAAAAATCCATCGAAGGATATTTGAGCTACAGTAGGACATTCAATGAAATCACGAAATTTTGACGAACAAAGTCCCATAACTCTGGAACGACAATTCAGAATTCCGTCAAAAACGAAAGGGGATCAGGGTTTATCAATATTAAGATTGTGTTAAAATTTGAAGAAAATCTGTCAAAGGATATTTGACGTAGCGTACGACATTAACAGACGGACGGACGGACGGACGGACGGACAGACGGACGGACAGACGGACGGACAGACGGACGGACAGACGGACGCGGGGTATACCATAATACGTCCCGTCATAGACGGGCGTATAAAAACCCATTTTTCAATGCGTGCACATTTATACTCGAACAGGTAATCATGTCAAATAGTTACATTTATATATATTGATCCTATTTTGCAATTGATCCGTTATGATGCAATACTGTGATTGTTCATTATATTTTATCATATCACCGCATTGATAACTGCCTGACAAAACTTTGCCTGATATATTTTTTTATATCATGGTCAACAGGAAATTCTTGTATCAGTCTATGTTTGGAGTTACATGGGATTTTCAATAAAGTCAACAATTTCTATCAACATGAATCAGATTCAACAAAACAAACAATTTGATACCAAGCACGTACATATTTTATTCTAGTTTAAAGTCATAAATCACAAAAGTTTATTTAAAACAAGATGTGTTTGTGAAACACAATGTCCCCCTATATGACGTTTGACCTTGTAGGAAGACCTTGACCACTCAAAATGTGCAGCTCCATGAGATACACATGCATTTCAAATATAAAATTGCTAGGTTCAATATTGCAGAAGTGACATTACATTTTTGACAATTTTGACCCATATATTTGACCTTGAAGAATGACCTTGACCTTTCACCAGCGATTTGGGCCACATATATTTGACATATATTTGACCTCTGACCTTGAAGGATGACCTTGACCTTTCACCACTCAAAATGTGCAGCTCCATGAGATACACATGCTTGCCCGCACTGCAGGAGTTCAATGAAGTCATCAATTGGGCAATAAATCTTAAATATCGATATAGTCTTTGCACTCGCAAATTTTGCACAGAAAGTCAGGACAAATGAGAACTGTATGCTTATCCTCAACTATTTAAACAAGCGATTTAACACGCTTATGTCATTATTGAAACCATCATCAAAATGTCAATTTCAATACACATCTCCAAAATGGCGTCTCCAAACTATTCGGTGAAGTGTGTTCTTAGATTAAATTTGTCACTGCAGTCCATTCCTGATCTCCAATTCAACACGTTTATAATTTAAGCGGTTGTACTCTTCCCATTCATAGAGCAAACAACTTTTTTTCTCTATACGATGTTTAAAATAAGCGATTATTCGTTTTATCTTTTCGAACGCCGTTTCTACATGTATGTCAACGTGTTAAAGCCGGTCAGCAAAATCAGCAAGGATCCGTACATATTAAATATAAAGAAATGGATTGTTTTGCAGATTTTTAGGAAAATGTGGTATTATAAACAGAAAAACAGGTTACTGTCCCATCTTTGTGTAATATATCAGGCTTGGCACGAATAAAATTACGGCTCGGCAAGCCTCACCGTTATATTATTCTAAGCCTCGCCTGATATATTACAAAACGATGGGACAATAACCTGTTATTCTCTATGTTTATCACTGTACGTATTATTCATGTATGTCTATTTACAGAACTTGAGACTTGATGATCATTGAGGAATTATATGATGACATGAGAACCCCTTGTTGCGTTGTATATCCACACCAAAGAACCCCTTATGCTCAGATAGCCATGCTTGCCAGCCAAATCACACAAGAGAAGAGTACAAAGTACTGATGCATGTGTTTATAGCACTTCATATAGTACTTAAGAACTGTTTTTACAGCAAGCAAAGCTTTTGCACAGGGGCGCCTTGGTGTCAGAAGTGAGATTACAGTGTCTTTGAGTTTCGCAGTTGTCTTTAAGGTGACCATGTGTTCTGGTTTAACTTTGTAATTAAGTGGGATCGAACCATAAACGTTACATTTGAACTTTTTGGCCATTGATTGTTGCTATACCTAGGTTTTTGTTACATAAATTTTTTTTTTACACATTTTTACCTGTATTTGAATTTCCCGGTCAATTGATCTTATTTCGCCGCTTCACTACTCAGGGTGCAGGATCACGTGACTTTTTTGGGTTTCATCTTTTAATTTTAGTGGATTTTAGGACGACGGTATGGTGCTTTACTCATTTAAACAAGTTTTCTGAAGAATTTCAACAAGTGCATAACAAGAGATGTGTTTGTCAGAAACACAATGCCCCCTATTGCGCTGCTTGAAGGATGATCTTGACCTTTGACCACTCAAAATGTGCAGCTCCATGAGATACACATGCGTGCCAAATATCAAGTTGCTATGTTCAATATATTAAAAGTTATCGCAAATGTTTAACCAAGGTTAAAGTTTGGGGACACACACAATGAATGACAGACAGGCCAAAAACAATATACCTCTGATCTTTCGATCCGGAGGCATAAAAAACCCTAATTTTTATGCTGCTTATGGAATGTGAAATACATCAAAATTACTTTATTTCATAAGCATTTGTTCTTGTTCAAAATTCCAATTTTACTTCATTTATTGCACACAATTTTGTTTCACGCAACGTGGCATTTTGTCCAATTTCAGGCGTATTCAAGGATTTATGCTTGTGTAACCTGGGGCAAGTTATGAAAGTATATTTAATATGTTTTATGATGCTCATTAGTTTATATTTCATGTATGTTGGTAATTATGTAAGTTGTCTTTAATTATATTGGTGTGGTAATACCAGAGACCCTGAGATAATCATCAAAGAGAATTCAGGGACACCTATAGAGAAGTAGTTCCACCAGGTTAAGAGGTAGACGGTTACACATGTGTGAAATAGTAGAGGGTAATAGTTATGTAAAAGGTTGTGAGTGACAGTTGGATGGGTGAAAGATATGAATGTGACCAATGACTGAAAGATGCATATTAAGATAATTAGATTTGATTGGAAGAAAGGAATAAGCGGTGTGTCAGAATGCTGAGAGAAGGGAGTTAGGGATTGAGATGATAGTCAGTGAGGGTTTAGGAAGGTTAAGAACTGGATGCGTGAAAGCGAGTAGCAATTAATAGATTTTTACTAATGTGGACACATACAAGATTAGTTGAGTACATTGGAAATAAAATATAAAAATAGAACTTTGATTTAATTGTTATTACACCACTTCAACAATAGCATAAATGGCGTCCTGTGACAAAATGTTGGAGAATCAGGGTATCATTTCGACTGCTAAGTGGGTAGAATTTCGGATAATTAATTAATCAAGACTGGTGTATTTGTATAGGTGACATTGTAGATTTCAAAATGCCTCGAGGAAACATAAGTGATAATGTTCCAGAATTTGAAATTGGCGAAAGTGCCAAATTTTACATACAAAAACTGGAAGCATTAGCAAAAATGAATAAATGGAATGACGAACAAAAATGTGTACAGTTGTGCATGTCCATGCCTAAAGAAGCTGAAAATTGGTACATGAACTTATCCGAGGAGACCAAAAATGATTATGGACTAATTAAACAGGCATTTTTAACAGGATTTGACACAAATGCCAACAGTACTAAAATATATGAGACATTTGTTGGATTGACACAAGGGTGTCAAAATGTTCAACAATACATAGAAGAAGTGCAAACGTGTGGGCGCATATTAGGGAAGACAGACAATGAAATCATAGACCAGGCGGTTCATGGCCTGGGCAAACAAATCAACAGCCATGTGTTGATAGAGGAGCCAAAATCGATGGATGAACTTATTAACATTGCGAAGATGGCAGAGAGTGCGCATTCTGGAGATCAACGCGGAGATCAACGCAAGACAAGCCAGGGACACCAAATTAAGACTCAAAATTAACTTTAGTTAAGATGGCTGGATATAAAATTGTAAATAGTCAGTAGTTTTCATTTTATGTGTTATTGAAGCGTATGTTAGCAGTAGAAGAATAGTATTAGGCAACACATATAGTATAAGACATATAGATAAGTTGTCAGACTGGGATAGGCGACAAACAGAAACATAGTAGCCTTCCACTGCAATAACCTATGGTAGGGTGTTAAATGGTCAAGTTGGGACATAATCATTGAAATGTACATGTATCCTAAATTCTTAATTAAAGTCTGCAGCAGCTTTTAATAGAGGGATTCCAGGAAAAGGAGATTTTTACCCTGACACCGTCACGTCCGCCATATTGGAGGCAGTCTTGAAATTTTCAAAGCGTTCTTTTATTGTCGATAAACAAATAACAAATATAGAGGGTTATATGTTGCGTTAAAATATCAAAAGACAAGGGACAAAATTGTCACAAAACCAGGTTTTCATTGTGAAAAAAAAATCTGATAAAGGTAGAAAACTCAAACTGAACTTTTGAAATGAACAAACAAAATTAACCCCCTTTGTAAGTTTGTTTTAAAAAAAAATCCATTTTTAGTCGTGGCGACCTTGACATTGGAGATATTGACGTGATTCTTTCGTGCGACACACCGTCCCATGATGGTGAACAAATGCGCCAAATGATATTAAAATCTCACAATGAATGACATAGTTATGGCCAGGACAAGCTCATTTATGGCCATTTTTGACCTTTGAACTCAAAGTGTGACCTTGACCTTGGAGATATCGACGTAATTATTTCGCGCGACACACCGTCCAATGATGGTGAACAAATGTGCCAAATGATTTTAAAATCTGACAATGAACGACATAGTTATGGCCCGGACAAGCTTGTTCCGCCCGCCCGCCCGCATTCGCCAATCTGCAGAAATCGATTGCATACAAAGATGGACTGACTAATGATGAAAAACAGCGATATGAAGGGAAATTATCGATTGTCGGTGGACTTGATCCGTACGATGAAAAATTGAGTTGGACACAAGATGTTAATGTGTTGCCGAAAATCACGTAAGCAGACATAGTGAATTATTTATTATTCACACCAAGTCCATACACCAAGGATGATTAAAAGCTTACAAGTCTTTAGAGGCTTACAACCAGTTTGTGTGCGGATGAGTCTGTGATAAAGTCGGGATTGTACATGGACAGCATGTGATTGTAATGGCAAAGGTATTTATTGTTTTGAACTAACATTCTTAATTTCTATATTGTTCAAAATTAATTTTCTTTCATGTCAATAATGACTCTTTGTTGGTGATTTAAGCATTTGCTGAAGTGCCACAGTAGTCTGCCTGGAAAAGTGTTGATCGATGACTGCCTTTAAACTTTACACACAAAAAATAATTCTGACACGTTTATGCCTTAAATGGTCTAACATCCTTCTTGGTTACATGATTGCGCATGCATATGCTCTCCAAACGTGCATAATATCACGGCAATGTACTCAAATTTAAAAGCTTCCTTATTAACTACATGTTTATCGCTATATTATAATAATTATGTACATGAATGTGCTTGTAAATTCCAGGTTCTCCACTCACAGAGAATGCGGGAGAAGCCTTTAAGACCCTGGATTATCGCCACTAAAGACGGGAACATTGTTTCTTGCCACTGCAACTGCATGGCTGGACTGGGCAAGGCATGTACACATGTGGCGTCACTTCTATTTGCCATTGAAGCTACAGTTAAAGTATGTGACGCGAAAACTGTGACAGAGTCTAAGGCTTACTGGCTTTTGCCATCAGATTGCAAGTCTGTGTCATATCAGGAGGTGAGGGACATTGACTTTGTGTCAGCAAAAACAGCAAAGAAGCAGTGAGATCAAAAACTAGAATCTTTGTGTGCCTCAACACCTACTATATCAGAGACCCCACTCAAAAAGTCAAAAAATGTGCCTGAAGCGACAGCAGAAGACTTTATGGCTTTTGCCGAACAATAGACGAATTTCACGTTACGTAATATTTACCCGGCAGCCATTTTGGAGGCACATGCGCACTGAACATTTTATGGTTCAGTTGTCGAGCACAAAGGAGCTGTCATTTGATCAATATCGGTGCGTTGAAAATGACAAAATGGTGATAAAGTGTTCTATTATTGGGTGTTCAAATAGTAAGGACCATGAAAAGGATCTGCATTATTACAGAATACCAGCGATAATAAAGAATCAGGGAGAAGATTGGGAAAAACTAACAGCGGATCGTAGACAAGAATGGTTGGCAAAACTCGGTCAGAGTTTTGAAAACAAAAACATCGACAATGTTCGAGTTTGATCGGCACATTTTGTCAAAGGTAACTTTTAAGCTTTTATCACAAATTGTTTCTATATATGGATGGTAAAATAAATTATAAGCTAATCTATTTGAGATTACACCCCGCGAACATAACGTCATTAGTTTTTGTATTGTTCTCTTCACCAAATAATACAATCAATCATGACTGGCAAAACGTATTACTAATACTATTAGAATCATTATTTTATTGTTATTCATATAGATCTAAGTGTTAAGTATTTAGTTAATGTGTTTTAATGAGTGTCTACATTGTATGTGTTCAGGAAAGAAGGCAGAGATGCATGATCGTCTAAATCCTGATTGGGCTCCATCCCTAAATCTCAGAACTTCCAGAAGCATCCAAACGCCACCACCTGTGATGGCTTCTACATCAACGACACCTGCATTATCGCGCTACAACCGTCACATGGAACGTGCACAGAGAAAACTTGACATGTCACAGTTTGCAAGTCTAGGTAATATGTCGTAATGTGCATTACATTTCTTAGAATTATAGTTATGGACTTGCATGAACTATATTAATACCATTCACCTATCACATTTCAGTTATTTTCAGCTTTGTATTCCTGTAAATAAATTATTGCAAATTTTTCAATCATTTGCAACTTTTTCAATCATTTGCAACATACCGGAATGCCCTGTGTTCTTATACCAGTAGATATTTAGATACCTTATAAATATTTCAGCCCATCCGGATGTACTTGACGACATTTCCGATGAGGCGAACAATGCAGCGACGCAGACAGATGTTAACAACCAATGCCTGCAGGGTATGGAGTATGAGATAAGTGCGCTTCGTGCCGAAAACCAGCACCTGAAGAATCAGTTGTCTGACAAATATTCAGAAAAAGACTTTGAAGGGAAGGATGACAAAGTGAAGCATTTGACTGGGTTGTCATCTTATGAAATGCTGATGCTCTTGTTTCAGTACTTGTCACCTTATCTACCTTTATCACTTGTGCTCAGTCAATTTAGAACATTTTCTTTGACTCTCATGTGGTTAAGGCTGAATTTGTCAGTTATGTTCCTGGCCTATGAATTTGGTTTGTCACAATCAACAGTTTCCCGCATTTTTTCAAGTGTGATAACCGTAATGTATTACAAATGAAATCCGATGGTACACTGGCCACAACGAGAAACTGTGCAAAAGACAATGCCAATGCAATTCCGGAAGAATTTTGGACGTAAAGTTGTGTCGATTATTGACTGTTTTGAGGTTTTTATAGAAAGACCATCTAACTTGGAGGCTGCTGCCGAATGTTTTAGTGCATATAAACATCACCATACTGTCAAATTCTTAATAGGAATAACACCACAGGGTACAGTGTCCTTTATTTCTAAAGCCTGGGGTGGAAGAACGAGTGACAAGTTCATTACAGTGCACTGCGGCTACCTAAACAATATTCTCCCCAGTGACCTCATTCTAGCAGACAGAGGTTTTGACATAAGTTCTAGTGTTGGCTCACTTGCAGCGAGCGTTAACATACCAGACTTCACTAAAGGAAGAAATCAGCCGACGGCTGCTGACCTCAAATCCACACGAAAGTTGGCGAATGTGAGGATTCATGTTGAGAGAGTGATAGGAACTGTCCGTCAAAAATACACGTTTTTAAATGGCACAGTACCTATACGATTTTTAATGTTCAAAGATGAGAACAATTTCACCATGATTGACAAAATTGCACACATTTGTTGTGCTTTGGTGAATTTGAATGAATTCATCATTGATTTCAACTGAAGAACTTTATTTGGTTTTGTAGCCAAATCAAGGCTATGTATTTGCTATGCATGTGTTTGTACTTTTTTGAATTACTTTGTGTTTTTTTGTGTGTGTTAATTGATGACAAGCAATAAAGCCTGATTAAAGAACACTAAAAGTTTGTTTATTCAGTCAATTCTCAAAAATCCTAAACAATAAACTTCAATTGAATGCATTTTATTTTATTTACCTGACATAATCTGTAACAACAACAACAGTAACACAATCTAACATTTAAATGAATAAAAATCTTCATTCAATTAGTTGCAGAACATAAATGCAATTTAAAATGTATCGATAGAACCATTTTGTCTTGTTCTGAGAAAATTGGGCTTAATGCATGTGCATAGTGTCTTCCCAGATAAGCCTGTGCAGTGCACACAGGCTTATCAGGGACGACACTTTCCGCTTTAATGCTATTTTTAGTTTCAAGGAAGTCTCCCCTTACCGAAAATCAAGTTTAGATGGAAAGTGTCGTCCCTGATTAGCTTGTGTGGACTGCACAGGCTCATCTGGGATGACACTTTACTCACATGCATTATGCCCAGTGAAAAAGACTAGCAAAGCATTAAGATATGAAACTTTTACATTTGAAATTTTCAGAAATGAAAGTTAAATTAATTTATAAATTAATTCCTGTACTAGTTGTTACATTGGTGTACATGACTGGACTTAACAACACACAACTAATCCTTCATGACACGATGCCTCTTAAACATTGGTAACTGCCGACAAACAGGGCAGTACCATTTTTCTTTGGGGGCAGATTCAATGTTTACACACCCATAGTGAAACCATTCAATGTCACATGCGCTATTGTCACAGCCAATCATTCGACCAAACTCCACTTGGATGCATATGCAGTATAATTCTTCACTTTGATCAGTCTGTTTGTCCTTCAGTGGCGATCGTGCTGCATAAATGGGTACTGGAACCGTGACGGTGTCATGTTGCAGAGTTGTGAAAACCTTGCCAACTAACTCTGGCAAAATGGCATTCTTGAAAAACAGTTCAGATTTGGCACATATTTCATCAAATAACATCCTGTCGAACGCTATTTTTTCCACAAAAATGTCCTTTGTTGTCCAGACAACAAAATAAGTCATGTCTTTATTTGTAATGCCCATTTGCAACTGGACTTGGTAGTAGTATGCATGGGCTTTATTTAAGCTGAATTTACCATCATCACTTGATAAGAACTTGCAGTTGTTTTCTTGTATACATTCAGACCTTATATTAAATGGACATTTAATTTCTACACAAGCAGACCCGCAACAAAGGCATGAAACTATTTCATCAGGGGAGGCACCTAGAAATGGTTTTTCAGGGCTGATGAAAAGTCCGCTGTCCATCATCGCCATACCTTCGTGGTCAGCCACCAAACTTTCCATTAGGCGATTTCGAGCCATTTCTTCGTGGTCTTTCCCCCACTTTGTCGCTGCGGTCTGGAAGCTGTTGATTTCTGGATAGCAAATCCCTTTCACCAAACTTGCCGATGGTTTCACTGGGTTGGTGCTGCAGACAGCTTTTGCTTTTGAAGCTGTGATACAACCAGCTCTGAATTGAAACCAAAGCGAAGATTTGGCCTGGCCTCTTGTCTCTTCTTCCACGTTAGCTGCTTGAATGGAAGAACAGACAATTGTTAGATCCTCACATTGTTTTTTCACAGTTTCAATGTCCTTGCCAATCAACCCAGGGTTTCGCAGATCTGTAAGAGGTGTGGGCAGGTCCTTTGCATCAGCGGTGGGGATAAAACCGTTTGCGTACGGCTCAACCACAGATAGTAGAGCCTGTTTTCTACTTAGCTTACTTGCCTGTTCGCAGAATGCAAGGAAGTCGGAATGTGTAGCTTTTGTAATGTTTGCTCTGCGCACAGTTGGTGTAGCTACACTCTCTTAAGTATCCATCAGCTTCCGCGCTGCCAATTTCTTTGAGGTGAAGTTGATGTCGCTGACCTCCTTGTAATGAACAGTTTTGCTCGTCAATGGTGGCTTCCATTTACAGGGACCCTCTGTTGCTGTAGTGGAATCTCTGACTTCCACGGCTGCCATTATCGAGAACAGAAGAGCAGCTACATGGGTGCATGCCTCACCAAGCCCAGCCATGCAGTCGCAATGGGCGGCAGCTACAACTCCATCGGGTTTAGCGATTACCCATGGCTGCAATGGCTTCTCCCATAATCGCTGCGAGTGAAAGACCTGAAAATAAACAAAGACAAGGGACAAAATTGTTACAAAACCAGGTTATTATTGTGAAAAAAAATCTGATAAAGGGAGACAACTCAAACTGAACTTTTGAAATTAACAAACAAAATTATCCCCCTTGTAAGTTTGTTTTAAAATAAATCTATTTTTAGTCGTGGCGACCTTGACATTGGAGATATTGACGTGATTCTTTCGTGCGACACACCGTCCCATGATGGTGAACAAATGTGCCAATAATTTTAAAATCTCACAATGAACGACAAAGTTATGGCTCGGACAAGCTTGTTCCGCCCGCCAGCCAGCCTGCCCGCATTCGCCAATCTAATAACCAGTTTTTTCCTTCGGAAAACCTGGTTAACAAAATCATTTATATCTTTTTTTACTACTTTAAAAAAACAAAGATACACATTAAAATGTGTATTATAGAATAATCTGACTGAGCATGCCTTTTTTTAAGGGACATGACACATGCGTTTGTAACAACCAGCCAAAATGAAGTAAGCATTTGTGAGATACAGCTTATAAGTTTACTTAAATGTCAGAGCACCATCCCGTCTGTAGATCTGCCATAGTCATTAGCACTTTTCTATGGAATTCCATAGAAAATGTTATGGAATTCTACGGAAATCGATGGAAATCCATGGAATTTGATGGAATTCCATCCACTTGCCAATTTTCCATCTGAAGCTGTTATGGAATTCCACGGAATCTTGACTAAAATTCCATGCATTTCCACGGAATGTATGGAAAACACCATGGAAAGTTGGACTTAGCCATTTTTTTCAACGGAAATCGTTATGGAAAATAACTCATACATTTTCTTGGATGGAAATCAATGGAAAATAACTTAGAAAATTTTCGCTGGTTGTCTGAAATGTATTTGTAGTTTAATACATGTATGAATTTATTTGCATCATGTATTTTGTATTTAAAAGAAAATGCAATTAAGATAATTATAAATTTGTTCTAGAAATTGGAACAGTTCTGGAACTGTTCCATATTTGTGTTCTAAAACGTATGTTCTGGAATTGTTCCAAAACAGTTTTTTTAGAATAAATCCAGAACATTTGTGGAAAATGGCTTAGGACTGAAACTGTTCCAATAATTTCAATTTTTAGAACATTTCAAGGACAAAATATGGTTAAAAATTTCTAAAAATGTTTTAAAATGTAGTTCTAGAACACATCTAGAACGCTTTAAAAACCAGTAAGTTCTACAAAAGTTCTTATGGGGAATAAGAACACATATAGAACACCTTACACTTACAAATAGCCAAATAGACTTCATAGTAGCGACAGCAGCAGCAGCAGTAGTAGTAGTAGTTGTAGTAGCTGTATTAGTAGTAGTAGTTGTTGTTGTTGTAGGTGTTGTTGTTGTAGTAATTGATGTAGTAGCAGTAGTGTTTTTTATATCAGTAGAGGTTGTGGTGGTAGTAGTCATAGTAGAAGTAGTAGCATTAACAGTTTCTGTAGCAATAGTAGTAGCAATAGAAGTAGCAGTAGTAGCAGTTGTTGCTGTAGTAGCAGTTGTTGCTGCTGCTGTTGCTGCTGTTGTTGTTGCTGCTGTTGCTGCTGTTATTGTTGCTGTTGTTGTTGGTGGTGGTGTTGTTGATGCTGTAGTAATTAAAGTAGTAGTTCTGCAGAACTAGGAGTAGTTGTTACTTTCAAAGCAATTTCTACAAGTTTAAATTCCTTAACCCTGTCCAAGTGGTATACACACTGTTTTTTTCTCAATATCAAACTCAGCCAGTCCAGGTTGTCAAATAACAATCTATCTGATAAGCCAAGCATGTGTTGTACATCAGATGTTGGGTATGTTTGCTGCAAATCTATTGGTTATAAGATATAACAGCCTTTTCTAATTGGCTGAATTCAAATACAGAAAGTTTACCTGTTAGATTGAAACATGAAACATGGTGGACAATGTACTGGTTTAACTTGTTAAAATAAAGTTAAAGACATTTAACAAACAGAAGAGTCATTAGTTTTTCCATTAAAAACACTTTCTTAAAATACTTATGTATTTATATCATTTGGAAAGTGACATGAAATATTGCTAAAGAGTGATGCATACAGTGTTTGAGCAGTCTGTCTAGGAATAGAACAACAACTGAAGGTTTGTGATTTTTATTATTTCTAAATATTCCTTTAAATTTAATCTTCTTATGACATTATTGTAGACCTTTTATGTGATATTTGAGGTTTTAGTATGGCAAATATTAGTTTAAAAGCAGCTGTCACCCAAATTTTCACTTAGTGGAGTTTGCAGGTTGAAAAAGGAAGTAATAAGACCTATGTGGAGAAATTAATAACGTTGAATGTAGTATCGGAATTTTATCATGCAAGGTTATGGAACTGCAGGCTAAGGAAGTTTTTTACTGTGCATGTTGAGCACTCAATGCTCATTAATGGTGTTAATGTTTATTATTATCCCCCGCCATAGGCGGAGGGATATTATTTTGGCGTTGTCTGTTCGTCCTTCCATCCTTCCGTCTGTCCGTCTTTCCATCCGTCCGTAGTCATATCTTGGAAGTGCTTTGGCAGATTTCACTGAAACTTGGTATGAGTATGTATATTGATAAGAGGATGATGCATGCCAAATGGCATTGTACACCATTAGTTAATAACAGAGTTATGGCCCTTTGTATCTTGAAAAAATGCTTTTTGTGTGTCCAAGGCCATCTCCTGGAAGTGCTTTGGGGGATTTCATTGAAACCTGGTTCGAGTATATATATGGATAAGAGGATGATGCCCGCCAAATGGAATTGTACACCATCTGTTAAAAACGGGGTTATGGCCCTTTGTATCTTTAAAAAATGCTTGTTTAAGTGTCAAATATAATACTTATGTGTCCAGAAGCATGTTGGCGGGGGATATCAATTCAACGTATTTGCTTGTAAATAAAAAATTAAACCAATGGAATTGGTTTTTAGGTATCTGAGTGTGCATTTTCATACCAATAGAATAACACATCATTCTAATTATAGCAATAATAAATTTGTACTAATCATACCAACAAATTAAGTTATGCTTAGTGCTTTGCGATGTATTCACTTCGTTTTTAGTTCTCTTTCTAAAGACCATTTAACAACTTAATATTTAAAACAATTCATGAATTACGTTTCCTATACATTTTCATTATGTGCTTTAATTACCATTGACCAGTTGATGGAAGATACTGCAGAGTTTGGCAGGGAAATAATCCAACAGCAAAGCGGCTCTTTAAGCGCATTTACCTAGAGGACTTACAGGGCCACAAATTCATGGTAAATATTGTCATGCCCTGGGCTAGATAAATTATTTAATGTTAACCACCTGAAAGTATTTTGTCTTTTTGGAATTCAATATATTGGTCTAAGTCATTTACACTTTTCTGGATCCTGGGATAACTTTAAAAGTTCTAAGTATTTTTTCATGAAACTTGAAACATGAACAGATGACAATAAGGACATTTTGCACGTCATTTCATGTTGTTTATAATGCAAGAATTCTGGTTGCTATGGCAACAAATATATTTAACAAACTTAAAATAGTGAAGTTTAACAGGTAGGGGACCATATTGCTTTGCAATCTCTTGTTTTAGTTTGAATGTAAATAACTCTTTGCTTTAGACATTTTTATGATTTTTTATTCTGTAGAGCACATGTGAGCAGTATACAATGTACCTCATACCAAAAAGGACCCGGAGGCAGTGACTGGTGTTCAATATTCTCAGAAGAAAAGGAAAATGGCAGTGGAAGACTTGGACAAACATTTTTAGCCTCTGTGTTAAGCCTGGCAGTCTGTGGCTGGTGACATGTTTTATTTTGGTTACTTCTTGTATAAAAAAGACCAGTTATTTATTTTGTGAATTGTATTTTGTGTTTGTTTTTTGTCTTAATTTATTTGTTGTTTTTTTTAATTTAGGAATTTGAAACTTGGATAATTGAATTAAGTCCGTGTTCAACAGTACTGAGCATAGTATAATAAATAACAAATTTACAACAGTTGTTAATTTGTTATGTATTATTATTAACTATGCTCAGTACTTGAATACTGGCTGTCTGCATGGGAATTTGTTTTCTAGAAAGTTGGTTTCAGACTTAAATATTTGAAGTTAACCTTCGGAACTTTTCAAGAATTGTACTGGAACACATCAACTAGAACTGAACTTCTGTAATCGTACTGAAAGTGTTCTAGAATTAATAAGGAACAGTTGTTGAACGTTAAAATTTATGAGAAAAAACTCTAGAACAATTGTGCGTGATGTGTGTGTGCATGTAATTGTGTGTGTTTATGAACATATGTGAGAAAGGAAGTATACTTGTCATAAGAGAAATGTAAAATTCTACTTCTATGTTTTATATTGTGCCTTTTATAAGTTTTTCTGTTCTCACCTGTATATGCGTGCATGTTTATGGATGTGTTTTTGAATGTGTGCATGCATGCCTGTGGTTAAGAGAGTTGGTACTTTATGAAAATGTAAAACCACTCATTTTTGAATATGTACTGTGACTGCATGTGTGTGGTTAATGATTGATGCCAGATCTTGTTCTTGTTTAACTTCTATGATGAAACTTTTAGTTACATTCACATTTGTTTTTCAAAATCAATAAAATGCCTTTGATCTATAATCTGTTTTTTTTTCTATTTTATTCCAGCTTTTTATTAAATTCCATAGCTTTTCACGGAATTCCACGGCATTCTATGGAATTCCACGGCATTCCATGGAATTCCACGGCATTCCATGGAATTCCACGGCGTTCCATGGAATTCCACGGCGTTCCATGGAATTCCACGGCGTTCTATGGAATTCCACGGCATTCTATGGAATTCCACGGCATTCTATGGAATTCCACGGCATTATATGGAATGCCACGGAATTCTATGGAATTCCACAGCATTTTATGGAATTCCATCCCATATCAAGTCCCCCTTCTGTTTTTTTTTCACTTTTCCATTGATTGCATGGAATCGGATGGAAAGTTAGTGCCAATACTCCACGGAATTCCATCTAACGATTTCCATAGAATTCCATATGATTCCACGGCAGATCTACAGACGGGATGCTACAGCTGCAGTTGTGGTGGGTTCAAACCCTGCATGGTGTGTATTTTCCTCCACTGTTTACTTTAGAAATAACACATCTATTTTTATTCAGCCCATTATGCAGTCCAACAAGTACTTACCTTAGTTTTAACTGTCACATGCTGTGCTTTGCTGATAGCTACCCTGTCTCGAACCCACCCAGAGCACAACTGGTTAACAGCTTCCAGAGATTTCCAAGCTTTCAAATCGTCAATCTTGAAGCGACTAGGGGTGAAAATCAAATAATTCACAATGTCTGGATAGGTAACAGATGATAAAATACCAACATCTTGAGACCATTGTTCATTGCAGTCGTATGGATCTATTCCACCAACGATAGCGAGTTTATTTTCATATCGCACTTTATCACTTGGATCGAGTCTATCCCTGTAGATTTGCTTTATTTTGACAGTGTCCGACATTCTATTATCAAAATTGACCACAAAAGTCACATTCAAATCAGATTTAAACGCGTATAATAATTCAAATCGGACAGGTTGTTTATCGTGTATTGCGCTATTTGCGATTGCCTCTAAGATGGCTGCCAACCGGTGCGCGGGTAGTTTTTACCCTCGTCGTGAAATTCGTCTATTGAGCAAATTAAACTCTAAACCTTGCACAGAAGTATGTGCCAAAGTTGGACACTGATGATTTCCCTACAGTTTTGACTGAACTTAGAAACGAAAAAGTGATTGGAGCGTGTTATAAGGATGTTTTACATGCTTGTGCCAACATTGAAATTAAGTGTTCTACCCAACAAGCCGAAAATGTGAAAGAACAGACCAAAAAACAGGCAAATTCAGTTATGTGGCATCGTTTTAGGGCAGGGCGGTTTACAGCGTCAAACGCAAAAGCTGTTGTAAAGACCAATAAATCTGACCCTTCGCAAAGCCTGGTGAAATCGATATGCTACCCTGAATCAAATGGCTTTTCCTCTTTGGCGAAAAAATGGGGGCGCGACAATGAAAAAAGGCACAAGATGTGTTTATGAATGAAATAGGACCGGTTCACGACAACAGCATGATAACGGACAGTGGTCTTGTGATTAGTCAAACACACCCATCTATTGGGGCATCGCCAGACGGCATATTCACGTGCGATTGTTGTGGGTCTGCATGCATTGAAATAAAATGCCCATACAGTCTACGCAGTGAGGAACTCAATAGTGAGACATGTGATTTCTTAAAAGAGACAGACGGACAACTTAAGTTAGACAAAAATCATCAGTACTATTACCAGATCCAGACGCAGCTGGGTGTGACTCGCATGGAAAGGTGCTTTTTTGTAGTGTGGACGGAGGGAAACTGTCACATAGAAGCAGTGATGTTCGACGAGGGTTTGTGGCAGACTATTTGTGAAGAAGCGGAGAAATTCTTTAAATTGGCAGTACTGCCAGAATTAGTAGGGAAGTTCTACACGACATTACCAGAATCTGTCTTAAAGTCAGTTGATGTTAACAAGAAAGTGGTGAATGACAGTCTAAATTGTTACCCCACCAATGTGAGTGATGAAACTTTATACTGTCTTTGTAGTCAGGTTGAACACGGTGAGATGATAGCGTGTGATAACAATGAATGTGAAATTGAATGGTTTCACTACAGGTGTGTTAAAATAGAGAAACCACCAAAGGGCAAATGGTACTGCCCTGACTCGCAGATTACGGGCATTCAAAAGGAAGCGGATTGTTTAATAAGTTGTAACCTACTGTAGGAGGAGTATGGCATTAAAACTTTAAGTGATTTTGTAAGAAAAGTTCATGTGTAAATATTTGTAAATGCTGTTTTATATATATTTTGTATATATAATATTACTGTTCAGTTGTCAATTAAAAAAAATTCAATAACTATGAGGGAAATTAAAACACATTCAATAAGTCGGGTTTAACTTTATGTACTTTATTTAAACCATAACTGTTTTGCTCATTACCTGTATATCATTGTATATTTTGTAAATGTTTTGTATATATTTTAAGCATCCAATATTAATACAAGAGCACCGCCTTGCGGGTGCAGACCGCTCATCTATTTTCTTTTTAAAGGTGAAGGGACTCTCATTTTCAATCACAAAGGAGGGAGGGGTGGAGTGAAGAGCGGTGCATTGTGTGGGGGTGTGGACATTTATTACATTTTCTTCAAAAAATGCGAAAAAAAAAATCGGGGGTGGTGGGGGGGGGGGTGGAGGGGGATTCTTGGGTGCGATGGTTGGACGGTATTTCAAACATAAAATAATAAAAATAAATATTTGTGTTTTTTAACCGTTTCATAAAAAAAAATTGGGGGGGGGTGAGGTGGGGGGTATAGTGTGAGGGTGAGGTGGTAATTTGTGAGATGATCTTAAAAAAAAAAAAAAAAAAAAATAGGGGGGGGGGGGGATTCGGGTGGGGGGAGGGGGATTCTTGGGTGCGATGGTTGGACGGTATTTCAAACATAAAATAAGTGTACCAAGTTTGAATGCAATAGCATTGATACTTTCTGAAAAAAGTGGACCTAAACGCAAAACTTAACCAAAATTTTCAATTTTCTAAGTATAAAAAGGGCACATAATTCAGTCAAAATGCACGCCAGAGTTATCTAACTTTGCCTGCCCAGTCCCCTCATGATAGTAAGTAAGTGTACCAAGTTTGAATGCAATAGCATTGATACTTTCTGAGAAAAGTGGACCTAAACGCAAAACTTAACCGGACGCCGACGCCAAGGTGATGACAATAGCTCATAATTTTTTTTCAAAAAATAGATGAGCTAAAAATGTACATATATTGTATATATCACTGATGATCTAATGAGACGCGTTCTGAGAAAACTGGGCTTTATGTAGCGTCGGAAACGATTTGGACGCCATTTTGTTTCGCTTCTACTGTAATGTTAAACTGGTATTTTTGAAAGGATAATCTCAGACAGTAAAAGGTAAGTTTTTAAGTTTTATTTCTTTTTAGTATTTTAAATGAAAGTTGATTTCTAGGTTTTGTTAGTTTTGGTTCATTACTGTGATCAAATATGACGTAAATCTTTCACGAAAAAGCAAGATTTATTTTGCTTCCGGGTTTGAGGAAGCCATTTTGATGCCTGACATGATGTCACTAAACAACGCTTTTTACACGAGATTTTAAATTCCTGGGAAAGCCTGTGACGTCATTCGATAGTCTGCTTCTGTGCGCACCTAGCGATGATAAAAAAGTTGCAAAATAATAATATTTACTCGATTTAAATCGTAAAAATAGGTTTTGGTTGGTTGAAAAACAGGTATTTTTGCCCTTTGACTTGGTTGTGGCATTGATATTTTTACGGAAATGAAAAAAATTGCCATTTTTCTATACGAAACAACTTAAGAAAAAGTTCATTTCCGCTGCGCATGTCATTGTGCGGGTATTTTAAAGGTTAAGGTCGTTAACAAAACTAAACCGGAAGTCATCCGAATTTCTCCCGAAATGTGTTTTTGAATTCGGATATGTCAACAACAATTATATATTCACTTAAATATTCACTTCGAAATGGTATAATGTAACATATTTACGAGGTTATTATAGAAGGATAATACACATTTATATTTTGAAATGTTTTTACCATGTAAATAAATGATTGATGATAAATTTTAATAAGTAAATTTAAATTGATGTCTGATGACTTTTACGTTGAGACTGAGTCTGCAATTGTCATATGTTTGTGTCATTTTTTATGCTGCATGTGCATACTTGCATGTCTGTGTTTTATTTTGTTCAGTTCACATATTTTAATCTATTTCTTTCCACTTTTTGTTTTTCTTTGTTAAAGTTTGTTTATATTGTTGTTCCATACAGGTTGACAGTTCCAGTTGAGGTTGGCAGTTCACCAGTTGACAACTATGGAGTATGAGTATATCAGTTCATGGTATTAAACATCCAGTAAGTATTGATTTGTATCAATTAATTGATTTTTCAGGTACATTGCTCAACATGGATGCAGCTGACAAACCAAGTCACAAAAAAATAATTGAATTAATAAAAGAGAAGTCTGTGAATGTAGCCTGCCATTATTTGATTGAAATCGGTTGTAAAGCATCCTTTAACACACTGCACAAAGATCTGTCAAGACTATTCCAAAAATTCCAGCACTTAAACAAAAGTAAACACCGAGTAAAAGGGACACAAAATCTTGATAAATTCCTAAATGACATGTACCAGTTCCCGGACACAATAAATAATACCATTGATGACTGTCCAACACCATCTGAATGCGCTTCTAGTTCTACTAGTGAAGCCATGGTATATAAATGTGTAAGTGACAAACTGGCATCAGAAGTATCTATCTTGAAAATAAAAAATAATGAATTAAAAGAAGAACTCAGTGGGGTGATATTAAAGAAAGATGTTCTAACGGAAAAAAGTGTTTTAATGGATGCAAAGTTGGAAATGAACAAGAAAAATCTGAAAAGAACTGCAAATCGTGAAAGCTACTGGCGTGAAAAAACTATTAAGCTATGTGATAGGAGTAATGTTGATAACTCAAATGATGACCTGATTATGAAAGTTGAAAATTGTAACCTTAAAGGAGCACTTGAATGTAAAAAGATATTGAAATTAAACAACTACAAACAGAAATATATGAACTCAAATCTGAAATTAAACATTTACAAAGTATACATGATGCTGATTTTTTTTATGAAACAAGCAAAACATATATTCCAGAGCTGCATGCTTGTGTTTATGCTCTTTTAGACTCTCAGGTTTCTTGTGAAAATGTATCAAACGTCATTAAAGCTGTTTGTCAGCTGTTAGGTAAAGAGCCACATAAATTACCGACATCACGAACAGTAAACAATTGGTCTATAGAACGTTCTGTAATTGCAAGGCAACAAATTTCTGAAACTTCAGCCAATATAAATACGACATTGCACACTGACGAGGCTTCCAAATATGGACAAAAATGGGGGGGGGGCATTTGGAACAAGGGACTCTGAAGGAAATTATCGTCTGTTAGGCCTTAGAGACATGGCAACAAAATCATCGCATGATACTCTGGAAACATTTAAGGAAATTCTTTCGGACTTTGATTTAGTTAGTAAAACTGAAGAGATAACTTCGGCAAAAATTTTAAGCAACATAAAAAATACTATGAGTGATAGGGCAGCAACTGAAACCAAATTTAATACTTTGCTGAAGGAATATAGGAATGAAATTTTACCATTAGTTTATAAGAATTATGAAAAAATGAATGAAGAATCACAACAAGCTTTAAGTCATATGAACAATTTCTTTTGTGGACTGCATACCCTAGTGCATATGGCCGATGTTTCTCAAAAATCTTTATATGAGGTTGAAAGAAGTTTTTTTGAAAATGAAGTTCCTATTTATAATACACGTTTTTCAAAACAAGGTAATTCTGGTGCTGTCAGGACTGTTCTAACAGCATGCAAAGCTTTCGCACGCAGAGGAGACCAAAAGAATGGCTGTTACCAAGGATTTAAAACTTTTATTTGTGACTTTTTGAAAGAAAATAATATGCTGTCTTTGCCCCTACAACCTTTGCGTGGAAATCGTTTTAATATTTTATTTACAAATGCTGGCCATGTTTACTTTTTGAAAGAAAAAATGATAGAATATTTAACCAAAACGAGCTGCACAAATGGTCTTTTACAAAGCGTTTTACAAGATTTGCAGACACCGTTTTTTGTAAGTGGATGTAAAGCTCTTGGTTTAATATCAAGATCTATAACAACCCCTTTATGGCGAATCATCGAAAGCAAAGATATCACAATATCCGCAATGAACAATAAATATCTTGAACTTTTAACTTTTTTGAATGACATTGTAAACAACTTAGAAGATTTTATTGCTGGAAAATTATTCCCATTTAAAGAGGTTGAAATTAAAACTGACAACATGCTTGAAAAACTGTTGCAACCAAGTGAAAATGATGACAATGTGATTTTGATTCTATCTGTGATAATTCCTGCGTTAGCTAAATTGATTCAACACCAATACGGCGATCATTTACCTGGAGGTGTTCATGAAAACCTTAATCAAAATGAAACTTTAAGCGTTGACAAACACAACAAATTTCCAGAACATGTGTTTTCACTTGTCGACCACATTTTGTCAGCAAAGCCCAACATATCAACACTTGCTCTGGAGGCCCAAATAACATTTTCTTTAAATAAAACAAATGAATGGTTGCATGAACAGGAAAATATAAATCAAATAATATTAGAAAGCAGAAAAGAAGCATCTAAAGAAAGACAGCTTTTTAAAGAAAGAGCAAAATCAATATTAAAAAAAAGAATTGAAAAGCAAGAAGAAGATTTTAAGAAAAAAGAAACACAAGAAAGGAATAGAGTACAAAAACTTGAAAAAACAACAAGCGAATTGTTGTTCTTTGGGCTGTGGCAAACGCCAGGGAAAGTGGAAAAAGAACTTAAAGAAATTAACAGCGTAAAAGAAAAGGAAAATGCCCTAAAATCACAACTGAGATTTAGAAAAGACGTGTTTAAACAAAAATGTAACAAAAAAAATGTATATGCCTTTTCAAAAATAGTGGACGGAAAAATACAGCAACTTTCAATAGAACTATTAAAAGAAAACGTTATAACGTTAATTGGTCAAAGCTACGAAACCCCACCAGAAAGCGAACACTTTTTGGTGGGCCATGACATTGAGCATAAGTGGATAGAAGATGAGCAGGCGAAATGGTACAAAGGGAAAGTCATATCACAGGTATATGACAAATGTGCATGGGTATTTTATGTTATTTCTTGAAAGCTATACATTGAACTTGTTTTAATGCGTCAACGCCAAAGATGCACCATTACAGTTAAGTTTTAACCAATTTATTTTAGCTTGATTGCATCAACAGCTTTCGGCTAAGTCTTGAGTCGGTTTCCTGGGAAAAGACCAGTACTTGGATTCAGTAGAAAGATCTTCAGAATGACCTCTCGTTGACAGGGTGGACACCATATCCACTTAACCATTGCGACCTTAATTAATAAAAAATGAACAGTACAACTTATTTTATACAACATTATACTAATAACATAAATACAACTTTCATAAACATACTTTATATTGATATAAAACATACTTAAAACATGTTTGTGCTATTTTTCAGGTTCCTGGATATCCTGCCTGGTTCAATGTCATTTATGCTGATGATCAGGCGGTCTATTCTATTCAGCTTGGTGATGATTATCGAGAGGGAGATGTAGTCATCAAGGCGTGATATTAATTTTAATAATGTTAAGTATGTGAGCAAACAAGAAATAAGCTGTTAAATGTTTTAGTTGATGTCCTTACAGTTCATTGAATTGTTGGGAAATGTTAATAAGTCATCAATGCTGGCCGAAAAGCTTGGGGCGCAGTTTTTTTTACTTTGTTGATAGTAAATGCAACTAGGTGTTAGTTATTCTCTTAGATTTTGAGAAAAGTGGCATTAATATTATTTATTAAAGTTTGCTGTAATATAATGTGTAACAGTGTTAGAAAATAAAGCTTGATGAATTACTGTGGTGGATCTGTGTTCGTGTGTCTTTTTTACTACAGTTACCCGACACAATTTACACAAAGAATAAAGTGCCTTAAATAGCAATTACTCAATATAGAGTGTTTATACATTGAAATTACAGTAATTTTGAGTAATCATTGTATTCCTTTCATTGAGACCTTTACAATGGTGTAAGACAATTGTATTTTTATTGGAAAAAAATAATTTGATACGTATGCACCATAATCTGGCAGACAAAATTAATGTTCGCAAAATATCAAAGGGCCATAACTCCCTTCAGGTTTGGTCTAATGTAAAACCAGTGGTACCATTGTGTTTGTCTCAGTGAGATCTTTCCAATGATATATGACACTTGTATATGTATTGCAAATAAAAAAATGCCTTTCTGACGCTACTTTATGCATGTACTTAAAGTGTCGTCTCAGATTAGCCTGTTCAGTCTGCACAGGCTTATTCGCGAAGGCACTTTTCTAATTTATGACAGTTGCCGTTAAAATGAAGTCTCTCCTTAGCAAACATCCAATTTAGAAAGACAGTGTCATCCCTTATTCGCCAGTGCAGACTGCACAGGCTAATCTGGGGCGACACTACGCACATGCACTATACATAGTTTTCTCAGAACATGACTCAAATAATTAGATAGTACAATCAAACATTAGAGCAATATTCTAAAACATGTTTGAATCTTCATATCGGATATTGTACAATGTACAGTACAAGTTTCCTGAATTAATTGCAATAATGTTTACTTACATGATTTGGGTTGAATATTTGCCACACATTTATATGTACAGTATTTATTTATGAAAAATTGATACTGTTAAACCTCTAAATATTAAAATCTTTGTTGCTCTTCTAGTGTATTATTGATTACTCTTACTCTTCAAAATGAGAACCAGTCCATATAAACAATCAATGCGAAGCATTTCACTCAAAACAAACAACTGAGTCATTCATGTTAACTAGAGAACAACAGACATAAGCTATTTTGGGTGCTTTGGTTGGACGGTATTTCAAAAATAAAATAATAAAAATAAAAATAAATATTTGTGTTTTTAAACAGTTTAAAAAAAAAATTGGGGGGGGGGGGGGGGGGGGAATGGCGTGGGGGGGGGGGGGTATAGTGTGAGGGTGTGGTGGTAATTTGTGAGATGATCTTTAAAAAAAAAAATGGGGTGGGGAGGGCACGGGGTATGGTTTGGGTGGAGTCTATTGTGGTATGTCAGGTAAGAGTTGTTTTGTCAAAGTATCAATCAAATCTAATCATAAATAAAGAAGTTATGGCACTTTTAGCAAAATTAAAAAATTTGACCTTGAGAGTCAAGGTCATTCAAAGGTCAAGGTAAATTCAACTTTCCAGGTACAGTAACCTCATGATAGCATGAAAGTATTTGAAGTTTGAAAGCAATAGCCTTGATACCTTAGAAGTAAAGTGGATCAAAACACAAAATTTAACCATATATTCAAAGTTACTAAGTCAAAAAAGGGCCATAATTCTGTAAAAATGACAACCAGAGTTATGCAACTTGTCCTTTTACTGTCCCCTTATGATAAGTTTGCGAGTGTTCCAAGTATGAAAGCAATATCTATGATACTTTAGGGGTACAGTGGACCAAAACACGAAACTTAACAAAATTTTCAATTTTCTAAGTATAAAGGGCCCATAATTCTGTCCAAATGCCAGTCAGAGTTACATCACTTTGCCTGCACAGTCCCCTTATGATAGTTAATAAGTGTTGCAAGTATGAAAGCAACAGCTTTGATACTGTAGGAATAAAGTGGACATAAACACAAAACTTAACCAAATTTTTAATTTTCTAAGTATAAAAAGGGCACATAATTCTGTCAAAATGCCAGTCAGAGTTACATCACTTTGCCTGCACAGTCCCCTTATGATAGTAAGTGTTGCAAGTATGAAAGCAATAGCTTTGATACTTAAGGAATAAAATGGACCTAAACACAAAACTTAACCAAAATTTTCAATTTTCTAAGTAAAAAAAGGGCACATAATTCTGTCAAAATGCACGCCAGAGTTATCTAACTTTGCCTGCCCAGTCCCCTAATGATAAGAAGTATGTGTACCAAGTTTGAATGCAATAGCATTGATACTTTCTGAGAAAAGTGGACCTAAATGCAAAACTTTACCGGACGCCAACGCCGACGCCAAGGTGATGACAATAGCTCACTTTTTTTTTCCAAAAAATAGATGAGCTAAAAATGCTTTATAGATTTCATCTGTTGTCAAAATTATTATTTGCATTTCAAGGGTTGTCCAAACAACATTTGTCTTACCTGATTTTATTGGAATTTGAACTTCATTATATTCATTATCAAGAGAATTAAAGGGATTTCTTTTATGGACAATCTGTTCTGTCAACAAAGATATATTTCAATGTTTGACTGCAATTGGATACCAAAATTTAGCCATAAGTTTTAAATTTGACAAAAATTGATTGTGTAATATGTGTCATGTTTATGCATATTAAATGCTATTAACTAAGTGAAATATCAAATAAAACTTGAATACAAATGTCTCTAGCAAAAAGCAGTATCCGGTGTAAGCCAGTTGGTGATCATGATATACATAAATCAAATTCAACAAGGGCTGTTTGTAAAACATGCATGCCCCCCATATGGGCTCTCCATTGTAGTGACAGCCATTGTGTAAATATGTTTTTTGTCACTGTGACCTTGACCTTTGACCTAGTGACCTGAAAATCAATAGGGGTCATCTGCCAGTCATGATCACTGTACCTATGAAGTTTCATGATCCTAGCCATAAATGTTCTTGAGTTATCATCCGGAAACCATTTTAATATTTCGGGTCACCGTGACCTTGACATTTGATCTAGTGACCTGAAAATCTATAGGGGTCATCTGCGAGTCATGATCATGATCAATCTACATATCAAGTTTCATGATCCTAGGAATAAGCGTTCCTCAGTTATCATCCGGAAACCATTTTACTATTTCGGGTCACCATGAACTTGACCTTTGACCTAGTGACCTCAAAATCGATAGGGGTCATCTGCTAGTCATGATCAATGTACCTATGAATTTTCATGATCCTAGGCACAAGATTCTTGAGTTATCATCCAGAAACCATTTTACTATTTCTAGTCACCATGACCTTGACTTTTGACCTAGTGACCTCAAAATCGATAGGGGTCATCTGCAAGTCATGATCAATGTACCTATAAAGTTTCATGATCGTAGCCATTAGCGTTCTTGAGTTATCATCCGGAAACCATTTTACTATTTCGGGTCACCGTGAACTTGACCTTTGACCTAGTGACCTCAAAATCAATAGGGGTCAACTGCGAGTCATGATCAATCTTCCTTTGAAGTTTCATGATCCTAGGCAAAAGCGTTCTTGAGTAATCATCCGGAAACCATTTTACTATTTCAGGTCACCGTGACCTTGACATTTGATCTAGTGACCTGAAAATCAATAGGGGTCATCTGCAAGTCATGATCAATGTACCTATGAAGTTTCATGATCCTAGGCCTAAGCGTTCTTGAGTTATCATCCGGAAACCATTTTTCTATTTCGGGTCACCTTGACCTTTGCCCTAGTGACCTGAAAATCAATAGGGATCATCTGCCAGCCATTATCAATCTACCTTTGAAGTTTCATGATCCTAGGCATAAGCGTTCTTGAGTTATCATCCGGAAACCATTTTACTATTTCATGTCACTGTGGCCTTGATCTTTGACCTAGTAACCTTTAAATCAATAGGGGTCATCTGCAAGTCATGATCAATCTACTTATCAAGTTTCATGATCCTAGGCCTAAGCGTTCTTGAGTTATCATCCGGAAACAATTTTACTATTTCGGGTCACTGTGACCTTGACCTTTGATCTAGTGACCTGAAAATCAATAGGGGTCATCTGCGAGTCATGATCAATCTACCTATCAAGTTTCATGATCCTAGGCCTAAGCGTTCTTGAGTTATCATCCGGAAACCATTTAACTATTTCGGGTCACCGTTACCTTGACCTTTAAGCTAGTGACCTCAAAATCAATAGGGGTCATCTGCGAGTCATGATCAATGTACCTATGAAGTTTCATGATCCAAGGCCCAAGCGTTCTTGAGTTATTATCCGGAAACCACCTGGTGGACTGACGGACCGACCGACAGACGGACGGACCGACATGTGCAAAGCTATATACCCACTCTTTTTCGAAGGGGGGCATAAAAATACATTTTCCCATTAAAGTTTACCTCATGCATATCAAGTTGCTATCTAAGCCAGAGCTCGAGATAAAAATTTCGTCAATTTCTTATTTACTCCCTATTTTAAAAATTAATTCTTTTTTTACCCCCTATTCATAAAATTAATTCTTAACAATATATTACCAAATAATTTTTTATTTATTGTTTTTGACACATCAGCAATTCAACATTTTGGTTTATAGTCTTGGAAAAGCCTGGCTTTCCTTCTCCGTTTCTTGCTTTCCCATAATCCGACAGCTTTTTCTGGTCTGAACCTGAATGTTTTTTGAGTCAGTGCTTTAGATTCACAGTCATTTACGCAAGAGCTTATAAGTTGATCAATTATTGACGAAACCATGCTTTTGGTATTTGTATCTCATTGAAAGAATGCATGCAACGTGGACTTTAGACACTGAAATGGCTTTTTTTTGCCTTCCACGCTTCGATACACCGCTTCGGTCGGCCATTTTGATTTTTTATTTAAAACGGTCACTGACACTTCGGCTTAAGTCATAATGGCCTTTTGGTCACCGTTAAAGTCATATCAAAAACTATATTGAACATTTAATTTTCATGACATATTGAATGGGTATACAGTATATTACTTGTGTATAAAAATTACGATAAGTGTAATTAAAAAGGTACAATAAACAGTAATGACGCGCCTGCAATACTAGGAGAACAGAATCGAGACCGTTTGGCCTTTAGACCGTTCTTAGGTGTGGCTCCTCCTCACAGCAAACGCTTGAGTGACGTTGACTTAAAGTTGAAGTTTTAATTGAGTGCCTAGACGAGTCAGAACCGTGATGAAATCGCACATTCGAAAATTTAAAATTCGTGTTTTATTTTTTCAATGCTTAACTTTACGCAAAGATTTTAAATCTAAATCGTTATTTAAGAAATTCAATTCGTTTTTACGCATATAGGCATGTTATCTGGAGCACTGATCTAAGCTACATAGAAGTTATGAGCATTTTTCGAAACCTAAACGCAAAGTGTGACGTAAACACAAACGGACAGACAGACGGACGGAGATCACTATATGCCCTCCTTTAAAGTCATAAAAATATGTTGCTTTAAATATTTGCCTCTATTTAGGGATATATCCTTGATATGCTCCTAAATACGATAACATGATATATACAATAATTCTTTCTGTATTTTTTGCAAGTATTAAGAGTAGATTTTTATGATGTATTTATGCAGATGTTGCAGACAATTTTGGACATTCAGATGTAAGTCCGGAGTATATGCCCTACATGAACAGTATGGAATGCAATAACTACATTTGTCAGAATTTAAATTAACGAAAAGCGCCCATAGGTTAGAGACCAACAAATCCCGCCACGCTGACTCGGACGTATCGGTACGGCCAGATTTTTTTTGTAAATGCGTAAAAGGGATATTAAAGTCATAATAGATGTCCAGTTTATACAAATAAATGCGTAAACCTTCATGAAAAAGCCGTTTCGGCCCTTATCTGGAGCTCTGTCATACTCTTTTAAATGTTTCTTCGCGTTTCTTAATATATAAGGTAAAAGGTGTATATTTACGGCGCATTTTCTTACATATCGAAGTACTGAAAACACATATATTGTTATTAACAAAAATTGACAACAAATGTAGAACCATAAACGCTTAAGCAAAATGTTCTGGAAGTGAAGCATAAGTTAAGTACAGTGAAGAAGAGAAAAGGGTAATTGAGAAGCTTTCAAGCAAGCAGAAGGATTTTGTCCACTGGTTGAAGCACGGACAGGGGATCATTACCTCATCCAACTTCAATCATGTGGCTAGCCATTCTAGAGTTATCGCCAGGAAAGGGACCAACCAAGCCACAGGGTCTCTAGTTGCAGCCTTGTTGGGTGGCTCTCCATTTAAGGGCAACAAGGCTACACCATATGGACAAAGGCAAGAACCAAAAGCCGTGGCAGTATACTTGGCATTGATGAAGTCCAGTCACAAGAGATGCTCTGTAGAGGAGTGTGGATTGGTCATTTCATAGGAGTTTGACTATCTTGGAGCTTCCCCAGACAGAATGTTTTCATGTGCATGCCATGGAAAAAGGCTCGTTGATGTCACAAGTGTCCATACACATTAGTTGACTTGTCAAGGACTGTCAATTAATTCCATAATGAAGACGAAAATGGACATTTGACCCAGGAAGAACATGGTAATACTTATTATGATCAGATCTAGGGGCAGATGGGGATTACTGGAATCTACAAGTGTGACCTAGTCGTGTATGATGGTCACAAAGTTAGATCTTAACTAAGAGGATTGGCTGAAACTGGCTGAAACTGGCTGTAGATGTAAACAACTTCTACTTAAAGTTTGTCTACAGCAGTGCCCTAGATAATTATTTCGGAAATAGGGTTTTCACCCACTGATTTTGAAAAATAGGGTGATTTCATTCTTGGAATAGGGTGAAATGAGTTATAAGATGCATACAGTAAAACAATTGCTGCTTTACTTCTGTTGAAGCTGCACACACTTGTATTAATTCAATAAAACTGTAAACTTATATAATTAACTTTAATAACCTGATGTTTCATAACATCTTTAATCCTTGAAACTGTCAATAATATAAACTTTAAACTTAAAAAAAATCGATAACACGAATGATTCGGCACTTATTGGCTCTTGCTTTCTTGGTTCGAAAAAGTAGGCGATCGACTAATATTTTGGCGCAACAATTGCGGACGTCTTTCTCTTAGACATTTTTATTACGCATCGTATTAGAAACTGAAAGTACAGACACTTTACAAATACATGCACAATGAACGACGGATTAAGTCAGATTGAAAACACATGTATGTCGTCGTTAATAATTTGGTCAGCCGCTATATTTAACTATGAAATCTAGTCCGCAGAGCGTTTGAATAGCTTTGACTGTTTTATTGCTCCGTCATCCAGGCGCTTGCTGAATAAAAGCGTCGCCGCGTAATGAAAATAATCACAAAAAATACCGAAAATTAGCAAAGTATTTTCGATCTAAGCTATTGTATCGTACGCATCAAATAAGACGAATGTGCGTAAAAGGCAAATCGGGTGCGTTTTCAATACGCATGATATTGTATTTCTTTGCGTTTTTAAACATTTTAATAGGGTGAAAGACGCTGATACGCAGCTTATCTGGGGCACTGCTACAGACAATTCACAGGTGGAGAAAACCCAAATTCTGCCTCAACAAGACGCAAAAAGTCCAGTTAGCAGTTAGTGCTCATACAGAAAATTATCCATGTGGCATTTTGTAATCAAGGAATGTGATTGACAACTCTGAGGCAAGCATAAACTGTGAGTGTGATTACAAATGCCGACAGTGGTTTCACTGGAGATGTGTGAACTTTACGCCAGACCCTGAACTTGATACCATACTAACGGTAGTACGGATAGGGTTTAGTGTCGACTTGTGTTTTCAGGTTTTGTCTTTTGCGTGACCACGTGTTTGGAAACAAAAAGGGAATTGAACCACGCAACATTGGAACCACGCTACATTGGAACCATTTAACAAACATTATAGCGATGTTATTTCCGCTGTTTGTCAAATAAATAATTGAAATAAAATTGTAAGAAATAAGATCACGTGGTAGGTGGGCCAGTTCGTGGTAGGTATATGGTAAAGGAAAACGTTTTGTAAACATTTATGTCATCTTCACACAAATTTTTCTATTTCTTTCTTGAATTCCTGTCTTTTGTGTCACCCATTTTACATTTTAAATTGAAATGGCGGAGATGAGCAGTAGAACTACCTCACCAAGGACACCGGTATTCCCCAGGAAGGTACAGGTAAATTTTGACCCTCCCCACATATTGACATGAAATCCATTCTGGGGGTGGGGCCAAAATTGGCAAAGACAATTGTGCAAATCAGAAAGCATGCTGGAAACCTGTACCCCGACTCCTTGGGAGTAATTATGCGGCGGCCTCTGGATCGAGAGGATATGCTGATGTTGGACTTCCGTCCTAACCCAAGGTTATTTGCTGAGACCCTTGAGGAAGGTGATTAAACCCATGATGAAGACATGGGGCATTTGTTTTTAGGTAGGTCAGTCTCACACGAAAGGTGGGGGTTAAGTACGCCTATCCAAAGGAACAGGTTTAACGCTCTAGAAAAGGCTGCGCTGGAAGCAGAGATTACCTCACTGGAGGCAAATATTACAGCATTGCAATCCCAGTTGCAAGACCAACTGTCCCAGCCCATTAGCCAAAGATCCCTTCCTATACAACACCAGTTGGTTCGGCCAGACCCGGACCAAATATCAGTACACAGCCCATTTAAGCCAAAACCTTTTCTGTTGCTGCAGACCTTGTCCCACAGACCCATACCCCCATACTTGTCCCATACCCCAGCTTTATAGGCATAGAGAACGGAAGTTGCCCCGGGGAAAACCAATAGCGAGGCGGATTTTAGATGGCACAGTCCGGTCACCTTTAAAACTGAGGCAACTTCCCCCACTTACCCATCACGCGTTCACCAGGGCGTGTTAGGGTGTAATAGCGTGACGCCCCTACCAAAAGCGGCCCTCGTGAAGGCTTTAAAAGGGCTTCCTTGTCCCCCGATTTTTATTGATGATACTGAACTTGTACGCAATGTAAAACTAGATACATACATGATATAATCTTATCTGGTTGATGAAATTGACATTTATTGGCAATATTTATGGAGATGTAAAATAAAAGTGTTTTGAATCTGCCTCATATGTCCTATGAGTAACCTATTGATTTTGATGTTTTAAAAAATTTAGTCGCTTAAGGAATATCTTGACATTTCTTGAGTACCTGTGTGTATTTTTATCAGAACGCCTTAGCAATCACAGAAGGCGTCCAACCGCATATGTTGGGCCACCATCATGCGTTGGCCATGCGGAAGTACGTCATGCATGCCATTTGTACTGCCAGCCAGAGCCCCGATGACCCTGACCGCATATGTGATGCGTTGCCTTGCACGCAGCCAAAAGGGGCCTGCACGTGGATAATCTTTGATGTGTGTGGTCGTTGGGTACATTGCAACTGTGTCAACATTAGCGACCCTAAAAGCATAAAAGACTACGTATGTGTAATCTGCACCGCAATCTATACATGACACTGAACTGAAGTGGAAGTTTTTTTTTGCGTCACAACTTTAAATGCATTTTTTTAATTCAATATAAAACATACAGTGTAAACATGTGCGAAAGCAAGAACAAAGTGATATCATGTATCAGTAATAATGTCAAACATATTATACATGATATGCTAGTATTTACATATTTTTTGACCTTGTGTTTTCTTTAGATTTAAAAGTTGTTGGTTTGTTGGGTTTTTGCTTTCTTTGTTTGTGATAGATTTTTTTAAATATTAAATATAAACTTAAGATGAGTTGCATGAAGTGGGGTAGCACACAACTGGACTAAATTATGAAAGTATTATGTGTTTCCATTTTTGTTCAAATATTTGAAGTGTATCGTTGAGGGCTATTTCTTTTTAAATTTGGATCTTTCGTTTGAATGATTTATAAAACAGTTCATATAGCTGAATATGAAATATTTCATTAATAAAGTAATGTTGTTCACAGCGTTATTAAATTCTGGTATGTTTAAGGTATTTACATTGCCACTGCAATTTAAAAGTGACAGTTTTCCTTTTAATTGTTGTTTCTCTAGAAATGTTGTCAATTGGTCCCATAGAGTTTGAATATGTTTACACTCCCAGAAAAGGTATTCTATTGTTTCACCGTCTACCAAAAAGAATATTGCACATTAATGGTGAATGTGTTTAATATTGCTTGTATTTCATAAACACTACATTCCTTTTTGAATATTATATGGACTAAAATAAAACAATGTTTAACATATTATTGAAATCCTACTCCAGCCATCACAAACCTTCCTGGAAAGCAGTTTATCTATTTTTGTTCAAACACTCGTAAAATATATTATAGCTGAATGTTAATTTTGTTGCAAAATGTATTAGGGTCCAATGTTTTCAGGCATGGTTATGACATCACTGTGTTTATGGGACTCAGTGATTGATAATTGTTGTCTGAATGACCATCACACGTGCACCAGGGCGTGTAAGGGTGTAATAGTCCGACGCCCCTACCCCGAGCGGCCCTCGTGAAGGCTTTACATAGGCTTCCTAATCCCCCGATCACAAGCACTCCTGTCCTACCTAACCCTATTTTTCCAAATAATGGGCCTGTGTTATCCAACCCTCCAGCGCCCATCAACAAACCTATCCTACACAATCAGCCTGCTAATGTGGCGCCCATCAACCAGCCTATCCTTCTTTATCAGCCTGTAACTACCTCTTGGTAGTTTTTTTTAATTGTTAGTTATGGTATGAAAGAGAATTTTCAACTTAAATGTTTAATACATTTAAATAATATCAGTAGATTATTTAAAAATGTTTTATACATTTAATTCTGCATGTATACATTTTTATTGCAGATTGAGAACGTGCATGATGAGTACAAAACACTCAGAGAGGACATCAGGTTCAACCAAGCATAAACAATGGCCGATAGAGCAATTATCTAATTTCAATTATTTTGGAAAGAATGTTACTTATAGTCCCTTTCGATAACATGATTTCTCTCCCTTGAAAAGAATACACAAGAGTTGTTGTTACTTTTTCGTCTACTTCCAGTGAGCAAAATTATTAAAGATGGCGTCTAAATTGAAAGCGATCGACAACACTGATTTCGATGTAAACAAAGCTAATTGTGCTAAGTTACGACAATATTTACGTCGGCACTGGTTGCCTGTATCTGAATCGAAGAAAGAACTGATAGAAAGGGTAATTGGTAGCTTTGAAATCGGGAAGCAACCGCAGAAGTTCTGCATTTCCAGCATGGAAACTTGTCAACAGAACGAGCGTGAAGCAGATCATGGACCCCTTTAGCTGAGAAGTTACCAGAAGTGAAATCGATTAAAAGTGGATGGAACAGTGATGTAATATCTCATTCCCTATTTTTCAGGCAATGATTTATATAATGATCTTGTGCTAAATAATCAGAGGACTTATGATGGCAAGCCAATTGGTGCCAAACGACATTTGAAGTCAAAAGTGTTTAACTCGGATAGACATGTACATTCTGTTATGTTCCATGAAATTAACAGGACCATTACACATTGCTATGTCAAAGTATGTGTCATACCTTTCATCCTCACACAGAAGGAGAACAAAAAGGACTTCTGTGCTTGGGCTCGTTTGTCTAAAGTCACTGGAAATGTTCATGCTGCTGGATGTGCTTGAGAAGCTGGGTTGCTTTTTCTAATGATTTTGCATTTTTGTAAATGACAAGCACCTATCGCTGGCTTAGCGCAAAAAGGTCGTTACTGACTTTTTGTAAACTTTTCAGTACGATAAAAAATACTATTTTATTCATTTTTATCAGTAATACAAAATTATTTTGCATAAATGTAGGTATTGTACATTCATTTAAAGTTCATCCAATACATGTATACCTCTATTGGCATTATTGTAGTCAGTGATATTTGTTAAATATCAAGATACGACTGTTTTGCGCTTACAATCTTGTAATGTTTGATTATATTTTTTATGCAAAAAGTTCGTAACTGAAAATCAGATCAGTTTTTTTCTGTTCATATGTCTTAATATGAAGACTTTTATTCGGAATACTTGAAATATGTGTTTATTGAAATATTTTTTTTTAATGATGGAAGAAAATACAAGGGCTGTTTGTAAAACATGCATGCACCCCATATGGGCTCTCAGTTGTAGTGACAGCCATTGTGCGAATTTGTTTTTTGTCACTGTGACCTTGACCTTTGACCTAGAATCCTTAGAAATTAAAGCATGTCAGGTAGAGGGAAAGGTGCAGGAAGAAAGAGGAGACAGCCATCCCCTACAACAAGGGCTGGGATGAAGAGGGGACGACAAGACAATGATGAAAATGAAGGAGAAAGCTTGACTCTCTTTGACAGGCCATAACGGCCATCAGGTAAAGTTGTGGATTTTGAGCAACTCATTGGAGATTCATTTTCTCTTGAAGATCCTAAAAATCAAAATTTAAATTTAAGTACCGAGATCAATAATGAAAGGCCCCAATTATTACGGTGTGGCAGGGACAATTTAGGAATGCTGATCCCTGATAACTTGCAAATAACAAGGGCTGTTTGTAAAACATGCATGCCCCCCATATGGGCTGTCCGTTGTACTGGCAGCCATTGTGTGAATACGACTTTTGTCACTGTGACCTTGACCTTTGACCTAGTGAACTGAAAATCAATAGGGGTCATCTGCAAGTCACGATCAATTTACCTATGAAGTTTCATGATCCTAGGCATATGTGTTCTTGAGTTATCATCCGAAAATCATTTTACTATTTCGGGTCACCGTGACCTTGACCTTTGACCTAGTGACCTGAAAATCATTAGGGATCATCTGCGAGTCATGATCAATCTACCTATAAAGTTTCATGATCCTAGGCAAAAGCGTTCTTGAGTTATCATTCAAAAAACATTTTACTATTTCTGGTCACCCTGACCTTGACCTTTGACCTAGTGACAACAAAATCAATAGGGGTCATCTGCGAGTCATGATCAATGTACCTATGAAGTTTCATGATCCTAGGCCCAAGCGTTCTTGAGTTATCGTCTGACAACCACCTGGTGGACGGACCGACAGACCAACCGACCGACATGAGCAAAGCAATATACCTCCTCTTCTTCGAAGGGGGGCAGAACTAAATCAAAGCGGCGCACATGGGGACATAGTGTTTCTGACAAACACATTTCTTGATTGTTATTGTTTCTCATTATTAGAAATGTTTGAATCCTTGTGTTGGTAAGCGAATGACGTGTTAGAAATCATGGCTCATTACATCCTGTGTGTTTGTAATGCTTTATTATTATTATAGATGTTAAAATATTTGATATTATTTGTAATTGTCTTTTCAATGCTTGCTCATTATAACATGTGTGTTTTGAATGCTGCATCGTTATTATGATTGATAATATTGAGCCTTGTATATGCAATGCTTGCTGTTTATTACCATTGTGTTTTAAATCAGTAAAATAATTTTCCTACATAGCATTGTAATTATTCTCTTCATAAATCTGTTTTATTTTTTCCATTTAATATGCTTTCAATGAAAAATGTTAGTATCTTGAGTATGCAATTGTTATAAATTATGAAAATAACAAATTTCTAGTTTTTTTGTTTTTACATGTTTTATTTATTTTGTGTATTCAGCGTTTCTTTTAAAGTTAAAATTATTATATAATACATTTTTTCCCACAAAGAGTATTCTATATATGACAAAATATATTGATGTGTGATGTCATTTCATTTGGTGCGAGTTGTCATTCATTTGGGGCAAGATGTCTTTGTATAAAGTATGCAGAGAATCTAACGAAATGTTAAAACTAGAAATGGCGCGGCAGAGGCCGACGCGTATCCCCACGCCGCATGTTTGACCCAAGGGCGCCCCAGGGTTGATCATGGGGCCATGCATAGTTGAGATTGACTGTATTGTCATAAGAGAAGTTCAGTATCAATTAGAAGTGAATGGGTGTAAAAATAAAGAAGTTATAGTAAAAGGCAATTTTGGGAGGGTGTGGCCTATGTGGGCGGGGTGCCCCAGGGTTGGTAATGGGGCCATGCATAGTTGAGATTGACCGTATTGTCATAAGAGAGGTTCAGTATCAATTTGAAGTGAATCAGTGTATTAATGAAGAAATTATAGTAAAAGGCAATTTTGGGCGGGTGTGGTCTATGTGGGCGTGGCGCCCCAGGGTTGGCAACGGGGCCATGCATAGTTGAGTTTGACCGTTTTGTCATAAGAGAGGTTCAGTATCAATTTGAAGTGAATCAGTGTAGAAATGAAGAAGTTAATGTAAAATAACCTAAATTTTTTTTATAGTAAATGGATTTTTTTGGTGGGTGTGGCCTATGTGGGCGGGCGCCCCAGGGTTGGGATTGGGGCCATGCATAGTTGAGATTGACCCTAATGTCATAACAAAAGTTCAGTATCAATTTGAAGTGAATCCGTGTAGAAATGAAAAAATTATAGTAAATGGAAATTTTTGGTGGGTGTGGCCTATGTGGGCGGGGCGCCCCAGGGTTGGGAATGGGGCCATGCATGGTTGAGATTGACCGTATTGTCATAGGTGAGGTCCAGTATCAATTTGAAGTGAATCGGTGTAGAAATAAAGAAGTAAATGTAAAATAACCTAAAAAAATGAGTGATAATTTCTGACGCGGCCCCACCCCAACCCCTATAACTTTTGACCCAGGGGTCAGATCAAAATTCCAAATAGTGCACCGTCGCACATATGCTCATAGCTACCATGTGTGTAAATTTCAAGGTTCTAGTGCTTTTAGTGTAGGAGGAGATAGTGGCCAGGACGGACGGACAGACGGACAGACGGACGGACAGACGGACGGACGGCGGAGATCACCACAATATCCCCACCTTTTTTTCAAAAAGCGTGGGGATAACAATCGGGTATAAATAAAAATATCAGGGTATTCTCTAAATCTGTTTCTTATATTTGTTAATTTGAAATTCCTATATTCATTAATTTGACAATTATTTAACACGTGTTATAGTATACATTCAATATTTGTAAGTATTTCTTTTCGGCATATTGCCGCTTATTAAGACGCTGCGTGATTCGGCGGATCAATGCCAAGGCATAAACAGAAAATAAGAGGAAGAAAGGAAATAAAGAGCACAAAGAAACACACTAAAAAAGAATGACAGATAATATGTCATCCTCATAGTATAGAGAAGAAGAAAATAAGGTATCTTGCTATGATACTTTAGGAGCAAAGTGGACCAAACACAAAACTTAACAAAATTTTCAATTTTCTAAATATAAAAGGGGCCATCATTCTGTCAAAAATGCTAGTCAGAGTTACATAACTTGGCTTGCACAGTCCCTTTATTATAGTTAGTAAGTGTTGCAAGTATGAAAGCAATAGATTTGATACTTTAGGAATAAAGTGGACATAACACAAAACTTAACCAAATTCTCAATTTTCTAAGTATAAAAAGGGAACATAAGTTTTACAAAAAAATGCTTGATAAAGTTGTCTGTTTTGTTTATAGATTGGGGTCATGTTGGTAAAGAATTATGCAAAATATACAAGAAATTCCTACATGTATTTTAAACATCGTCTAAAATTAAGCATTAACAGTTTACACAAGAGACCTTTCTGAACTAAAAGCAAACAACAGATGGCAATGGTTCCCAGTCTGCTGGGAACAATGACTCGGTCGTGGATATCAGGTTCAGTGTCACTATAATCAGATATGTTGGATCCCAGTAAAGTCTAGTATATTTGCATTTGTTTGCCAACAAACTCTTGCCAAGATTTCTATGTATAAATCTTTAATGCAAACTCCTCAGTCGCATAATTAGAGATAATTAGAGAGTCTCCCACGTTTCTCACCACGGTCAATCAACTGATGAAGGCAAGCGCAAGCCACTCGTATTCTACTGGAGTCCTAACAACAAACATGTCTTTCCAATATCAGGAGCACACAGAAAATAATTTTAAACTAACAACTGAGCACCTTTGTATAGTTTTCACCCCTTAACCAATAGGCACCAGCACAAACTCTTCTATTGAGAAGGAGTGCTGTATCAGAAGAAGAAAGGGTTTCCCGAACTCGCATACAGTGTGAAAGAGTACTTTCAGTATGATGGTTGCAGTTTCAGTTTATTTGCACAATCAGCAAATACATGCTGTAGGTCACACATACTAAGCAAACATAAAGAAGACAATCATAGTGTTCGAAAAAATCATTAGAACAAACTCCCCTGTAGTCTCACCCGCTATTAGGTATGTCAATTATAGCCCCTTTAACATTATACAACAACAACAAGCATGGCGCCAATCATGAATATTTACGATTGCACAATGAATTTTTAGCAAATTAGCAGTCAGACTAGCGTTGTATCAATGTATAACGCACACCAACTTGTAAAATTAACATTTGGGGGCATACTTCTGCACAGAATACGTGGTACGGTAACACAAAAATGTGAAAATTTCAAAAATCTGAGCCCAGGAAATGAGGATTTTCCAACGTCATTTTTTTCAAATTCAAAAGTTGACGAAAGCCCAGTAATTTATCATCCGCCGGCCTGATCAAGTGTGAGTGGGACAATCACCGCTACTACATCGAGCCCATCGCCTTCGAAAAAGATTTGAGGTGGTACGCCAACTTTAACATTCCAACGCTAACGCTCACGCAGACACCGGGGGAGTAGGATAGCTCCACTATATATATTTCATATAAAATAGTCGAGCCAAAGATCCGGTGGTAAAAAAAATAATTATAAAATTTTCCAATCAGAAAACACTGTTCCAACCATTTAACTGTATTGGAATGAAAACATCTTTATTGGAAACAAAGGGTTCAAAGCAGTCATGACAGTTAACAGACTTCAGAACCTAAAAGAAAATGTTCCATGTCTCAGACAGACCAACTGCAACCCAACAAGTAACTTCAAATCATGGCACTTTATAGAGTCCTGTTTAGAACATGTGTCAGGGACATTTAGTTCCAGATACTCTATTGGAAACAGGAGTCAGTAGACCAGGCCATTGTCATATTTTATGGATGCAATTCCTTTAACTAATACATGCAGGCAAAACCAATCTAATGCGGAATTAAAATATGGATGTTGTGTGACTTCAACACTGATTATTGTTCCAAGTTTAGTATATACATGAACAAGTATCTAGATCATCAGAACAATATCTCGGAACAAAGAGGTGCATACATTGTTGTTAATACAGTTAGACTTAAGTTACTTTGATAACCTGAGGAGATTTTAGATTTTTAACTTTAATATTCAAAACAAAGATAATAAGAATAACTCACCATTCTTTCGTTGCAAACAACTATTTGCTCTAAGCTTTTTTTTATGATAATATAATGACCTAGAATTAATATTAAATACATATCAAGTTTGAAAATTAAATCACACAAAAGGACATATTCCTAGAAGCACAATGTGGTACCCGATAGTTGCTACAGTTTATTATTTGTCACACTGTGTAATGTTTGCATGTGAAGACACAGCAGTTAAACCAGACTGAATAAGTTAAAAACTCAAAACTATCAACTAATTCTCCAACTATCAACAACAGCTTGCTACATGCAAAAGCAAGCCATTAAAACATGACATGAACAGTTACTTGGATACTCCATGCACTTCTGACATCTTAAGGTAGTAACAGTCAATTTACATCCATCCAACTAATGTTTCATTCGCGCTTTCCCCTTATCACAGACAGTTTTTCAAATGAAGAGAGTTGACATCTCAGTCTGCTTTATCACTAGTTTCTTCAGTTTCCTTGTTGCCTAAAATATGAAAATTATTGAATAAGGAACACTAATGTATAACAAGAGCACTGCCTTGCGGGTGCAGACCGCTCATCTATTTTTCTTTTTAAAGGTGAAGGGACCTATCTCAATACTTCAATCAAAAAAGATGGAGTGGTGGGTCGGAGAGGGGTGTCCAGTGTGGGGGTGTGGTCATTTATTACATTATATTCCAAACATAAGAAATAACAAGAAACCGTCGGAGACGGGTGATGCTCCCCAGAGGTTTTTTTTGTCACAATATTGCACAATATATTCAGATAAAAGGAAACGTCTTGAGGGGCATAACTTTGGACAAAATAATACAATGGATGGTTTAGCAACTTAAAATTTTTCAAAGGGCCATAACTCTCTAAACAAGAATTGCACTATATGTACAATGGAAAATTTCAAAGGGTCATAACTCTCCTTTTGGTAGTGAAGCTTCCCATAAAGTTTCATTGAATTACGGTCATTAGTTGCTGAGAAATAGCCCGGACACAAAATTGCACTATATGTACAGTTAATGGAAAATTTCAAAGGGCCATAACTTTGTGAAAAATCATCCGACCAGAACCGGCTGATAATATGCACATGTCCTCTTGGTAGTGAAGCTCTCCATAAAGTTTCATTGAATTCCGGTCATTAGTTGCTGAGAAATAGCCCGGGCAAAAATAGTGCACGGACGGACAGAAAGAAACACACACGCACGGACAGACGAAGCAGCGACTATATGCTTTAATTTTGGGGGAGCATAAAAATGCAAAAAAATAAATAAATAAATTTTGGGGGGGGGGGATTCATTGGGTGGGATAGTTGGACGGTCTTTCAAAAATAAAATAATAAAAATAAATATTTTTGTTTTTTAACCATGTTGCAAAAACAATATATATGTATATTATTTTATTTTTTATTTTTATTTCGGGGGGGGGGGGGGGTAGGGGGGAATAGTGTGAGGGTGTTGTCATTTATAAGATGATCTTTAAAAAACAAATAATGAAAAAAAAAAACTTTTCTTTTTTTTTTTGGGGGGGGGGGGGGGGGATTCTGGGGGGGGGGGGGGGGGGGGGGCATGGGGGATGGTTTGGGTGGAGTCTAATGTAATATGTCAGGTAAGAGTTGTTTTGTCAAAGTATCACTCAAATCTGATCATAAATAATGAAGTCATAGCAATTTTAGCAAAATTTAATTATTTGACCTTGAGAGTCAAGGTCAATCAAAGGTCAAGGTAAAATTCAACTTGCCAGGTACAGTACCCTCATGATAAAATGAAAAGTATTTGAAATTTGAAAGCAATAGCCTTGATACTTTAGAAATAAAGTGGATGTAAACACAAAATTTAACCATATATTCCAAGTTACGAAGTCAAAAAAGGGCCATAATTCCGTCAAAATGACAACCAGAGTTATGCAACTTGTCCTGTACAGTCCCCATATGATAGTTTGCGAGTGTTCCAAGTATGAAAGCAATAGCTTTGATACTTAAAGAGTAAAGTGGACCAAAACACAAAACTTAAAGAAATTTTCAATTTTCTAAGTATAAAGGGGCCATTATTCTGTCAAATGCCAGTCAGAGTTACATTACTTTGCCTGCACAGTCCCCTTATGATAGTTAGTAAGTGCGCAAGTATGAAAGCAATAGCTTTGATAATTTAGGAATAAAGTGGACCTAACCACAAAACTTAACCAAATTTTGAATTTTCTATAAAAAGTATAAAAAGGGCACATAATTCTGTCAAAATGTATGCCAGAGTTATCTAATTTTGCCTGCCCAGTCCCCTCATGATAGTAAGTAAGTGTACCAAGTTTGAATGCAATAGCATTGATACTTTATGAGAAAAGTGGACCAAAATGCAAAACTAAACCAGACGCCGACGCCAACGCCAATGTGATGACAATAGCTCATAATTAAAAAAAAAAACAAGGGCTGTTTGTAAAACATGCATGCCCCCCATATGGGCTGTCCGTTGTACTGGCAGCCATTGTGTGAATACAACTTTTGTCACTGTGACCTTGACCTTTGACCTAGTAACCTGAAAATCAATAGGGGTCATCTGCAAGTCACGATCAATGTACCTATGAAGTGCCATGATCCTAGGCAAAAGCGTTCTTGAGTTATCATCCGAAAATCATTTTACTATTTCGGGTAACCATGACCCTGACCTTTGACCTTGTGACCTCAAAATCAATAGGGGTCATCTGCGAGTCATGATCAATCTACCTATGAAGTTTCATGATCCTAGGCATATGCGTTCTTGAGTTATCATCCGAAAATCATTTTACTATTTCGGGTCACCGTGACCTTGACCTTTGACCTAGTGACCTGAAAATCAATAGGGGTCATCTGCGAGTCCTGATCAATCTACCCATGAAGTTTCATGATCCTAGGCGTATGCGTTCTTGAGTTATCATACGGAAACCATTTTACTATTTCGGGTCACCCTGACCTTGACTTTTGACCTAGTGACCTCAAAATCAATAGGGGTCATCTGCAAGTCATGATCAATGTACCTATGAAGTTTCATGATCCTAGGCCCAAGCGTTCTTGAGTTATCGTCTGACAACGACCTGGTGGACGGACTGACCGACCTACCGACCGACCGACATGAGCAAAGCAATATACCCCCTCTTCTTCGAGGGGGCATAAAAATAGATGAGCTAATAAAATGGTCATTAATATATTGACAACTAGCATAAAAATAACTAATTTTTAATTATTTTAACGTAAATATAAACTTCATATTATACATACTATAATATGTTGCTTGAATAAAATAACAACAACACCAGTTTGAAGTAAACATTACCTACTCTCATATCGGAAAACCAGATATCATAAAAAAATTGTCTTAATAATTGTAAATAATACGTAAATAAATAAAATTGTAAATCATGAACTGTCGTGCATATCTTATTTATTATTTAAACTGGAATAATTGAAGGTCAGAACAAGGTCTGAAGCTACAAGAACAAGGGCTAAGTGTGAGATTCAATTGTCAGGAAGTATATAGACCAGTGTTACAGACAAGTTGTCTCCTCGATTTGGTCATTAGTCATGTATTTTATCATTATTTCATAATGGTGTTTTTTATTATTATTTCATAATGAATGGTGTATTTACAACCAGGATAAGCTGTACTGTGACCAAAAAGTGACTTGTAACCTATTAAGTTTGACCTAGCCCACTCAGCTAGGGAGACGGTTGGCTATTTGTGGTAAATCATTTTCAAACTACTTGATGAATGACTAAAATACAGTCCAACCAAACATTTATTTTGCCAACATGTGACCTAGACCCCTATTTTTAACCTTAAACCTAAAGGGAGATTTGCGTTACCCACAAGCCATCTTGTGACCTCTTAGTGAGAACTAAACAACTGAACAAGAGCACCGCCTTGCGGGTGCAGACCGCTCATCTATTTTCTTTTTAAAGGTGAAGGGACTCTCATTTTCAATCACAAAGGATGGAGGGGTGGAGTGAAGAGCGGTGCATTGTGTGGGGGGGTGGACATTTATTACATTTTCTTCCAAAAATGCGAAAAAAAAGGAAAAAAAAAATCGGTGGGGGGGGGGGGGGGTGGGGGGGGGTTGGGGGGGGATTCTTGGGTGCGATGGTTGGACGGTATTTCAAACATAAAATAATAAAAATAAATATTTGTGTTTTTTTAACCGTTTCATAAAAAAAAATTGGGGGGGGTGAGGTGGGGGGGGGTATAGTGTGAGGGTGTGGTGGTAATTTGTGAGATGATCTTAAAAAAAAAAAAAAAAAAAATAGGGGGGGGGGGGGGGGGGATTCGGGTGGGGGGAGGGGGGGGTGGAAGGGGGGGGGGGATTCTTGGGTGCGATGGTTGGACGGTATTTCAAACATAAAATAATCAAAATAAATAGTTTTGTTTTTTAACCGTTTAAAAAAAAAATTGGGGAGGGGGTGGGGTGGGGGGGTATAGTGTGAGGGTGTGGTGGTCATTTGTGAGATGATCTTAAAAAAAAAAAAAAAAAAAAAAAAAAAAATAGGGGGGGGGTTGGGGGGGGGGCACGGGCGATGGTTTGGGGTGGAGTCTATTGTGGTATGTCAGGTAAGAGTAGTTTTGTCAAAGTATCAATCAAATCTAATCATAAATAAAGAAGTTATGGCAATTTTAGAGAAATTTAATAATTTGACCTTGAGAGTCAAGGTCATTCAAAGGTCAAGGTAAAATTCAACTTGCCAGGTACAGTAACCTCATGATAGCATGAAAGTATTTGAAGTTTGAAAGCAATAGCCTTGATACTTAAGAAGTAAAGTGGATCGAAACACAAAATTTAACCATATATTCAAAGTTACTAAGTCAAAAAAGGGCCATAATTCCATAAAAATGACATCCAGAGTTATGCAACTTGTCCTTTTACTGTACCCTTATGATAGTTTGCGAGTGTTCCAAGTATGAAAGCAATATCTATGATACTTTAGGGGTAAAGTGGACCAAAACACAAAACTTAACCAAACTTTCAATTTTCTAAGTATAAAGGGCCCATAATTCCGTCCAAATGCCAGTCAGAGTTACATAACTTTGCCTGCACAGTCCCCTTACGGTAGTTAGTAAGTGTTGCAAGTATGAAAGCAATAGCTTTGATACTTAAGGAATAAAATGGACCTTAACACAAAACTTAACCAAAATTTTCAATTTTCTAAGTATAAAAAGGGCACATAATTCTGTCAAAATGCACGCCAGAGTTATCTAACTTTGCCTGCCCAGTCCCCTCATGATAGTAAGTAAGTGTACCAAGTTTGAATGCAATAGCATTAATACTTTCTGAAAAAAGTGGACCTAAATGCAAAACTTAAACAAAATTTTCAATTTTCTAAGTATAAAAAGGGCACATAATTCAGTCAAAATGCACGCCAGAGTTATCTAACTTTGCCTGCCCAGTCCCCTCATGATAGTAAGTAAGTGTACCAAGTTTGAATGCAATAGCATTGATACTTTCTGATAAAAGTGGACCTAAACGCAAAACTTAACCGGACGCCGACGCCAAGGTGATGACAATAGCTCATAATTTTTTTTCAAAAAATAGATGAGCTAAAAATGAAGAACTTACACGTGACATGCCATCACCTCCTGGTGGTCATCTGTGGTATGTTAGTTTCAAAGTGCATGAGAAAGTTGAATTTCAGACAATAAAACACTCTGCAGGGGTTTTTTTGGCCCGATTTTATAGCCGAAATTCGGCTATGTTCCCAATCCCAATAAGTATATTTTTTTTCCCAAAATGTGGCAAAAAATTCCCAATTTCCAAAAAAAAATAAAAAAATTTATTATTTTTTTTTTTTAGAAAGAAGTTTCTTATGCGTATTTTATCTCAATTTTAATTCAATTACATCTCACAAAGTATTTTATGATTTTGTTCTTTTAATTTTAATGATTATAAAGTGTTATATCAAATTTAGTATTTCCCTAATTAGTGGACTTTACGTGTGGAAAAAAAAGGCTAATGAATTAATTTTCCCAATTTCATGAAAATGCCGATAAAATTCCCCAATTCCAAAGCCATGGGCTATCTTCCCAAAAAGTGGGTTAAAAATCCCTGCTCTGACATTGTGATGGGCTTAACAAAAACTATTCACCTTTGTGTATGAGGAGAAGTCCAGCCAGAATGAGACAGGATCCCAGCCACCACAGCAGGGAGAGACGCTCTCCAAACAGTAGCACCCCCAGTAGTGCCTGAAACACACACATGTCTTCATCAGGACATACTGTACCCCCAGCAGTGCCTGAAACACACACATGTCTTCATCAGGACATACTGTACCCCCAGCAGTGCCTGAAACACACACGTCTTAATCAGGACATACTGTACCCCTAGCAGTGCCTGAAACACACACATGTCTTCATCAGGACATACTGTACCCCTAGCAGTGCCTGAAACACACACATGTCTTCATCAGGACATACTGTACCCCCAGCAGTGCCTGAAAGACACACATGTCTTTGTCAGGACATACTGTACCCCCAGCAGTGCCTGAAAGACACACGTTTTCATCAGGACATACTGTACCCCCAGCAGTGCCTGAAACACACACATGTCTTCATCAGGACATACTGTACCCCCAGCAGTGCCTGAAACACGCACATGTCTTCATCAGGACATACTGTACCCCCAGCAGTGCCTGAAAGACACACATGTCTTCATCAGGAAAATGATTTGTGATACATAAGTTATATAAGTTATGATGAGAAAAACACAAAATGTTTTGTTTTTTTGATATCTTTGCCCATAGCAATTCCATGAATGTATTTTACCAATAACTACAACAAACTTACTAATTATCAAAAGGATTTTATAGGGGTATTCCCCATTGAGTCAAGTATACAAAACAGGCATTGATGTTTTTGCGGTTTTATATCTAAGTTCATGTTGACCTTTTCCAAATAGTTTTGTTTCCATTGGAAGCCTTTTGGACCTGGCAGCTTACAACAGGTTTCAACATTAAAGGTCTGGGACATCACCACTAAATATACTGTACAAATAATCAAATTTGAACTTAAACTTTGGCAGATTGGTAGTCCAACACTACCAAATAAGCTTGCAATTCTGACAATACCCGTGGTTTGAAATAAAATGTCCAAGCTTGCTTATAAAGGCGCTAGTATACCTACCGTGATGAGGAAGTTTGCCCCTGTGTTGGTGATGGTGGCCTCTATGGTGGAGGAACAGTGTTGCAGAGACTTAGTGAACAACGTCCACATGAGCGAGTTGAAGATGAAAATACTGGCAAAGCACCCTGCCCGCAGGACATACAGCAACTGATTTAGACATAGAAATATTTTCATGATCTTAATAATAATAGTAATATGACCAGCTTTATGAATGTTGGGTCTTGTTCCATAAGAGACCAGAATTATAAATAGATCAAGACCAGCCTGCGCATTTTCACATGATGAGGGTTATTTGTCCTACTTTTTTTTTTAAATACACATGATCAGAGGGGGTAATCACGAGAAAGTCAAGATGGCGATGTCCATGCTGTGAATTAAATTTCACTGCTTTATACCCTTTATTAGTTTTGTTAAATTGTTAAATGAAGCTCACTTTCCAGCCACATCAGCAAGAAAGTTATTTTTTTATTTCATGCAAGTTTCATTTATTGTTACCTTTTCAACAACTACAATAACAAGCAGTGCTTTTGGTTTAAGCCATTTGGATGAAATGAAAAGACTGTATTTATACTTGATTTACGTTAAAGCGTGTGTAATCTATTCTCACTTAACATTTTACCGAACAAAAAACACTCCCACAAATTTTTTTTTGTCATTTGAATATCATATGCATCCAAATCAAAGATAAGATACTGAAATAGTTTTCAAAACGACTACTGTTTCCCAGACCTTAAATAACTAGAACACTACATGAAGATGAACAATACCCCACAACAGTTGATTTCAAGCAGGTGCAAAAGTTAATCATTAGTAAAATGAATCTCAATTATAAAGGCACATAGCTCTGCAACAAATAGTTAAACAAACTTAACAATAATTACTGGCACTTCTTCATAGATTTTACAACACTCATTCAACACACAGATACTGTTCAAGAAAAAGACACATATTGAATGATGTAATGAAGTATCTGAAAATTTGCCAAAGTTAAAATTACACAACTCTGCAGCTAGTATAGTGACATTCACAAAAGTATGCACTTCTATATAATAAAAACAAGGAACAAAATTGTCACAAAACCAGGTTTTCAATTTGAAAAGTCTGATAAAGGGAGACAACTCAAACTGAACTGATTGTTCATAATTAACCCCCTTTGTTTCAAAATAAATCTATTTTTAGTCGTGGCAACCTTGACCTTGGAGATAATGACGTAATTCTTTTGTGCAACACACCGTCCAATGATGGTGAACAAATGTGCGAAATGATTTTAAAATCTCACAATGAATTACATAGTTATGGCCCGGACAAGCTCATTTATGGCCATTTTTTACCTTTGAACTCAAAGTGTGACCTTGACCTTGAAGATATTGACATAATTCTTTCGTGCGACACACCGTCTTATAATGGTGAACAAATGTGCCAAATGATTTTAAATTCTCACCATGAATGACATAGTTCTGGCCCGGACAAGCTCATTTATGGCCATTTTTGACCTTTGAACTCAAAGTGTGACCTTGACCTTGGAGATATCGGCGTAATTCTTTCGCGCAACACACAGTCTAATGATGGTGATTAAATGTGCCAAATGATTTTAAAATCTCACAATTAACGACAAAGTAATGGCCCGGACAAGCTTGTTCCATCTGTCCGCCAGCCCGCCGACATTCGCCAAACTAATAACCAGTTTTTTCCTTCGGAAAACCTGGTTAAAAACTAATCGAAAACTTAACAACACAAAGTATACAATCTTCAATCATGTAAACTTTAGCGACATGCATGAAAATTGCCTCTTGCACTTATACATTGTATAAACAACAAATCTGAGGGTAAATGTTGGTAAGAACAAAACTGAGAGACAAGTTAATGACACAAAGTTCTCTGAGAGACAAGTTAACAATACAAAGTTCTCAAGTGAAGCATTAGAAACCAACAACTGACTGACTAACCAACCGACAGAGCGATTGCAGTTCAACTTTACATCATTTGTGAGGGTATAATTGACATGCATAACAGCTTCCTTCCTTACTGTATCACATAGAGCCATAAGCTGGGTCCCAGCCAGAATGCCGCTACAGATGGCATGCACAGTGTCCTCTGTCATGGCCAGCTTGGCTGACACCGACGCCATGGCTGCCATTGCCCCTGCACATACAGCTAGGCTGATACCCAGCTGGTGGTTTGTAATCTTATCTGGCATGCTTTCAGACACCATACAATGCACTACACCTAACACTGGAAGATGAAAAAAGACAGAGTACCAATAAGCCGTGTTCAGGGAAAACTGAGCTTAATGCTCTAGTGCATTTTCGGTTATTCCACTGCGAAGTTGCGCACTTTCAGTAAATCAGTTCTTTGAATTTTTAGTCTTTCCTCACTGGCTATGGTACTAGTGGTATCTGGTCGTTTCGCCCTAATACCTGTTCGACCTAGGTCACCCTGAGTCGTTTCAAGTGGGTCGTTTCGCCCTTATTTTATTGTAATTTAATATTATCAGGGGTGTGATTGAGGTGAAGACCGAGGGAAGAAAAATTCTGTAGACTGATTTTGACCCTGAAAATCGTGTGAATAACACAAGACAAACCTTAAAACAGACATTTAAATAAACACCATCTAAACCTTATAGACCATATTTATTTATAAACCCTTTTTAAATTCACATATATATATTTATCTGGCATGAGTTGTCATATCATACCATATTTTATTAAATGAGGTCAGGAATTTTGTTTATAAGCGAGCCTTTGGCGAGCTTACTAACGAATTTCCTGGACGAGATCTTTTTTATCACATGTTTTTAAATTAGCAAATTAAATAAATATTTACGCAAACATAAAATAATAAATCCTGAATGTTGTTTTCATTTCGTGACATTATTTGACATTGCAACGTCATTTCAGCAAAATAACAAAATGCGATTGGTCAATCAAATGAACACTATGCGAATGAAAACGCTTAAAAAGTATATTACACATGTGTAAGATAAAAATATTTGTAATATTAAATGGGAAACAGGGTATGGCATGTGATAAAACATATTATGCATTATAATATAGTACCATTATTTATTGTGATCAAAATCAATGTGTGTTCCGATCCCTGTCAACGATGACAGAAATCTTTCGTTTGAGCTCAATGTCTTTAAATTCGAAATAAGGTCAACAATGTTACAGTGCTCAACTAACCACTATTTACAACGGGATCTGTTGTTCAATATTTCACTGACAACCAACGCCTGTGGTTTATCAAAGAGATCATAGCCAGAGTTCATCATGTATCTATGGACATAAGTCCACAAGTATGTAATGAACACTACTATTAACAACTAAGTACATGAAAGAATAAAAACCTTTGACAAAACAATCATTTGAGTTATAAATAATCAAAATAATAAATCTGTACAGTAACTGTGAAAAGAACTTCAATAATTGGTAAGGAAATATATGAGATTTATATTTATATAAATTACTTCCCTTGAAAATAATTGTCTCTAACAAATCTCTATTTGTAGTAGCAAATAATTAAAAGCCACTACCGTGACTGTAGATTCACCACTCAAAATATGCAGCTCCATGAGATACACATGCATAAAGTGGCTATGTTCAATATTGAATAATTTTCTCCCTTTAAAGCTTATTACTTCCCTTAAATATGTATTTTTTACCGTAAACCTTGAAGGATGACCTTGACATTGACCTTTTACCACAATGTGTTTGTTAGAAACACAATGCCGCCTACTGCGCCGCTTTGATTTATTTAACAAAAATATATACCTGGGGAGGTCAGATAACTATGTCCATTTAATGCTTGTTACTTCCCTTGACTGTTTTTTCAACCCTAGACCTTAAAGGATGATGTTAACCTTAAAATTTTACCACTCAAAATGTGCAGCTCCATGAGATACATATGCATGCCAAATATCATGCCAAGCCTGCGGAAGAACCCAAGCCTATGGGAGAACCCATCCATTCTGAGCCCATGGAAAAACCAGAGCCTATGGAAGAACCCATCCATCCCGAGCCCATGGAACAATGCATGTTGACGCTAACTTCCATGTTTGCTTCGACATTAAACACAGAGTGGCAGATGACACAGAGGAACCACAAGACACGTGAGTTGCAACTACTAAGTTTATTTAATATCATTAAATGAATGATGGCCCATGCTATATATCAATTAGGTAAGACACGTAGCAATCAGACAATTGACAAATGTGAACTATCAAGGCCCCTTAATTCCATTTTGGTTGAAGCGATTTACTTACTCATAGCAAGTTAAACAAGAGGGCCTGAAAGGCCCAAAGTTGCTCACCTGAGATAAAAAGAAATGAGCTGTTCTTTGCAGCCCAAGATATCAATGGAACAAATGTTCTAACCAAGCATCATGAAGAATGAACAACAAATGGCCCCTTGGCGGCCATGTTTTTTTTTAACAGACCTGAACCATTTTTTAAGTCTTCCAAGATATGTCCAAATTTCATGAAGATTGGGAAAAAAATGTGTCTTCTAGACTGTTAACATGTTGTCACTATATACATATAAAGAAAACTGCCCCACTCCCTGGCGGCGATGTTTTTTCACTGATTATGATTTTCAAACTTGTCCGAGACATCCACATAACTAATGTTTTGACAAAATTTCATGATGATTAGGCAAAACATGTGACTTCTAGAGTGTTCACAAGCTTTTTTACTATATAAATATAAGGAAAAAGACCCCCCCCCCCCCCCTGGCAGCCATGTTTTTTTTACCGATCCAAACCATTATCAAACTCAACTGTCCTATCAAGGTGTGGTAGTGCGGTCTCCTTTGCTTACACAAATGAACCGGTCACAGGACGGTTACAAGTTATGTAACTTTGTGAGCACTTATGTAATGCAGAAATATTTATTTGACGAACTCTTATTTCCGGTCAGGATGACTATACTGACTGGTTGTAATTCAATTAACTTAAGGTGTTCAGTCAGGGACGCCTAAATACACTCAAAGAATTTATTTATAAGTGAAAACCAAGGCAGCTTTAACAAAAATAACTAATTTTTATTCCAAGAATTTGGAAAATGAAGAACAATGACAGAAAATTAAGAACAGGTACAAGCCAAGTCTAAAGAATCTAAGTATCGTTACAAAAATGAACAATATACAGCAAATACCTTATTGAATGTAAAAAGAAGTTCAAAATATAAGTTACTGTTAGTCTAGAAAGTGCTTCAAAAATCTAGTTTACAAAATAGGTCTAATTTAATCTAAATAACAATATTTATGGAGATTAGGAAACTTCAGTGAATCAATTGTAAAAATAAGAAAAATTAACTAAAGTTATTGAAATAGAAGAGTCTTTCTAATTTAGAATATGCCAAATAGAAATAATCTCAATAATAAGAATAATTTAGAAAATGATGCCAAAATGTCTTGATGCTGGTGTTAAAAATAATTTAGAGTTTAATTATTAAAAATTCCAACCTTTTTCAAGAGCTGTTAACTTTTCAAGAAAGCATCAAGAGGAGTTTAAAACAGCCAAAACAGCTTATTTTATACAGTTCAGAAGAGATCAATGGCAGAGTAGTCAATTTTCCCTCAGAACAGTGCATTTATCAATGATCAATATCTTCCCAAATTCCAGAGCAGAACTAAAAATAGATTACTTAACCAGATTAAACAAGGGAGTTAATTACTGCATAAATACTGCAAAATAATGTACATGTTGTCTTTCTTTCAGTTTTCTCTAAGTTGAAAGGCTTATCATAAGTGTTAATGACTAAAACAGCTATGTTAACTATGACAATTCTGTGTTATGAAAAATTACATAATACAGTTAATGTCACATAATATTGACATAATAAAACCAAACTTTACTACACAGGAAACCAATGTTCTGACCAAATTTCATGAAGATTGAGCAAACTAGAAAGTTAACAAGATTTTACTATAGCCATATAAGGAAACATGCCCCACCCCTTGGCAGCCATGTTTTTCAAGCCAAGGTTACCATTTTTTAACCCATCCAAGATATCATTGGGACAAATCATCTGAGCAAGTTTCATGAAGATCGGAAAATAAATGTGGCCTCTAGAGTGTTAACAAGGTTTTACTATAGTCATATAAGGAAAAATGCCCGCCACCTGGCGGCCATGTTTTTCAACCAACCCACATCATTTTCAAACTCGTCCAAGATATCATTGGGATGAATCTTCTGACCAAGTTTCATGAGGATCGGACAATAAATGTGGCCTCTAGAGTGTTAACAAGATTTTACTATAGCCATATAAGGAAAAATGCCCCGCCCCTTGGCAGCCATGTTTGTCAAGCAAACGTAACCATTTTCGAACTCATTTCATGAAGATTGGACAATAAATGTGGCCTCTAGAGAGTTAACAAGTTAAATGTTAACGCCGCACAACGCACGACGGACAAAAGGCGATCACTAAAAACGCACATTCAGTATGCATATCAGTAGATTTTTTTCAGGTCCCTCCGTGCAGAACTGGACCTCCCAAACCACATATTTAAAGAAGAGGCATTGACATACAAAGTTCTGGAAAAAAGGAAGCAAAAGAGGTGGTAGACTACTGGTGTCCAGCAATGGTTATTCATATGGAGTAGAGGTAACTTACCCTTAACCATCTGAAACTTATGGTGTTAATTTCATGCAGACATAATTATATTTTTAAACCATGAACAGCTAATATATACAAAGTTAATATTAAAAGACTTTCAGTTCTTATGATAAAAAGCTGACAAGTCAAAGATCTATTATCTCAAAGTATTTATCTTTTAAGGAAACATAGGACTTTGCGAGATTCCTGTGAAAAATGATTTAAACAAGAGATGTGTTCATCAGAAACACAATGCCCCCTGTTGCGCCGCTTTGATTTTTTTTTAAATTTGACCTTTGACCTTGAAGGATGACTTTGACCTTGAAATTCCACCACTCAAAATGTGCAGCTAAAAATAATTTTGTTGACCTTTGACCTTGAAGGATGACCTTGACCTTGAAGGATGACCTTGACCTTGAACTTCAACAACTCAAAATATGCAGCTTCATGAGAATGCTGCTTTGAATTTTTTTTATTTTTTTACCTTTGACCTCGAAGGATGACCTTGAACTTGAAGGATGACCTTGACCTTGAATTTCCATCACTCAAAATGTGCAGCTTCATGAGAACGCCGCTTTGAAATTTGTGAAAAAAAAATCACCCTTTGACCTTGAAGGATGACCTTGACCTTGAACTTTCACCACTCAAAATGTGCAGCTTCATGAGATACACATGCATGCCAAATATCAAGTTGCTATCATCAATATTGAAAAAGTTATGACATATGTTAATTTTTTTGGACGGACAGACGCCATATATTTGACATTTGACCTTGAAGGATGACCTTGACCTTCACCTTTCACCACTCAAAATGTTCAGCTCCATGCAATACTCATGCATGCCAAATATCAAGTTGCTATCTTCAATATTGAAAAAGTTATGGCCAATGTTAAAGTTTTCGGACGTACAGACGCCATTAATTTGACATTTGACCTTGAAGGATGACCTTGACCTTTCACCACTCAAAATGTGCAGCTCCATGGGATACACATGCATGCCAAATATCAAGTAGCTATATTCAATAGTGAAAAAGTTATGGCCAATGTTAAAGTTTTTTACGGACAGACTGACTGACATACTGACCCTGCTATATGCCACCCTACCGGGGGCATAAAAATATTTCCAATACCATAATAATAAAAGATTAGTAATTTCGTGTAGTTTTGTATTCTTAAATTGCAGAATGCCAACAAGAAGTCTACGTTGTGGACGTGCAGTGTACGTTAAAAAGATTTGATTCCATGACACTGTCAGCCAACATGGTGACTATTCTTAACCAGGTCAACAAGACCATGTGCACCCCGCTGACTTAAGACTGCCTGTCTAGTTAGGCTACAACAATATTCTTTTGGTTTTCAGGTTGTTAAAGAACCTTTCAAGAAAAGTGGTCATGATCTGGGTTTAAGTACCAACATTATTTACCTTTCAAAGACTTGTGTGTACAGTGACATTCGTTTGGTTTGGTATTTGAAACCTTTAAAGGGCGAAAGAAAGAACAATTTTGCGGACATTAGCCATGAGCAGAATCCACATTGCACGTAATATGTTAAAGATGTTTTGCACCAATTGAGGGGAAATGATTGAAAGTTTGTGGATTAGTTCTGTGTGGGATGTGGCATTGCTACAGGTACATCCTGTAAAAATAAAGCGAGCTTACAGATGGGCCTTCGATGCCTTGCCCAGACACGGACACCGATGGATCTTGCTTTGATTATTTGTATAGAGAGTGTATTTAACACCTGAAGCAAAGAGTGAGAATCTCTTAAAGATGCAAATCTCTAAAAAAACAACATAGAACCCTCTCAAAATGTTATGTTATCAGTCCAGCTTATTGGCATGGACCAGAAAGTAGTGCGCATGTTGGGATCCACACCAGGACGCATGAACATACTAGTTCCTAGAAACTCGGGCTCAGTGGAATGGGCGTACCTCGTGGCGGAAAAAATTAACATTAAAAGTGTTAAACCAGAGGAATTAAAATTCCTCCTAAATAAAACAGAAATTGAGCTTGTGTTGTCATTGGATGACGTAAAGAAAATAGCAACCTCCAAGCACAGGAAGGAACTGGAAGTTTTCTGCACCTAAAACTCGAATGCAGATAAATCAGGTTTTTAAACACAAGAATGATTTACTATTTAAGGTCGACTCGGACACGCGAACGTCGAAACACAAATGTGTCACTGTATCTAAGGTCCACGCAGATCATCAAAAAGAAACAACAAGAGATTGCCAAGCAACCAAAATTTTTGATGTAGGAACAAAATGAAATGACGTGCATAATGTCCATATTCACGATTCAAGTTTCATGAAAAAAAATGAAGAACTATAAAAGCAGCGATTTTCCTCCTTCTTTATAAAGTACCGGTAAACGGTACTTTCCCAATCGAACGAAAATTCCCAAATTCCCAAAACGGTACTTTCCCAATCGAGCGAAAATTCCCAAATTCCCAATCGGCATCTGGAAAAATCCCAATCAGCGTCCGAATTTTTTATCAAAACGATAGAAAGTTTCGTAAAAAACCAACTTTCGGCGAGCGAACAAAGAAAATCGTATAGTTGTGTGTAACCACGCGCTCGATTAATTTCGGGTTTTATTATTCAGCGCATTCAATCAATAGAGTTGTTACTGTTTCCGGTTCTTTTGCCAGGCAGCCAGCGTACTGTTTTACGTCGGTTTGTAACCTCATCGTAGTTTGAAATGAGTCATAATAGCAAATATTATGCCAAAAAACCAATCGGAACCATCTATCACAGGACACATTGACAGCAATAATGATGCTGTGCAGGGAGGGATGCAAGCAACTGAGTGATGATCAAACATCAAAGATTGTTGAAATTTTCACAAAAATGAAAGAGAGAGACATTGCTTTAAGAGATTAAAACAACTAGTAATTGATTTGGTGTGTTCTTTATAATATTTTGTTATTTATATAAACTTTATAACTTAATGGTCATTAAGGCATGCCTGCAAATGATTATTTAAATGGGTATGTTCAATTAAGTATGAACTGTATGATGTATTCAATAAGACCCAAACTTCACGACGCGATTTTCCCAATTTCAGGATTTCACGACTCGATTTTTCCCAATTTTGAGGTTTTCACGACTCAATTTTTCCCAATCGGACCGGTACGGGTACTTTTCCCAATTGGACAAGGAAAATCGCTGAAAAGTTATCGCAGGATCCAGAAAACCACCATTTTCAGCAGACCAGACATCCTGAAGAACTATGCGTGGACAATATATACAACGCGGACGAGACGGGCATATACTACAGGGCCTTTCCAGACGGTACGCTAGTCAGCAAAGAAGAGGCGGTGGCTGGAGGCAAAACGAGCACCGCCTTGCGGATGCAGACCGCTCATCTATTTTCTTTTTAAAGGTGAAGGGACTCTCAATTTCAATCACAAAGAAGGGAGGGGTGGAGTTTTGTCAAAGTATCAATCAAATCTAATCATAAATAAAGAAGAAATGGCAATTTAAGCAAAATTTAATAATTTGACCTTGAGAGTCAAGGTCTTCAAAATGTCAAGGTAAAATTCAACTTGCCAGGTACAGTAACCTCATGATAGCATGAAAGTATTTGAAGTTTGAAAGCAATAGCCTTGATACTTAAGAAGTAAAGTGGATTGAAACACAAAATTTAACCATATATTCAAAGTCACTAAGTCAAAAAAGGGCCATAATTCCATAAAAATGACCACCAGAGTTATGCAACTTGTCCTTTTACTGTACCCTTATGATAGTTTGCGAGTGTTCCAAGTATGAAAGCAATATCTATGATACTTTAGGGGTAAAGTGGACCAAAACACAAAACTTAACCCAAATTTTCAATTTTCTAAGTATAAAGAGCCCATAATTCCGTCCATATGCCAGTTAGAGTTACATAACTTTGCCTGCACAGTCCCCTTATGATAGTTAATAAGTGTTGCAAGTATGAAAGCAATAGCTTTGATACTGTAGGAATAAAGTGGACCTAAACACAAAACTTAACCAAATTTTCAATTTTCTAAGTATAAAAAGGGCACATAATTCTGTCAAAATGCCAGTCAGAGTTACATTACTTTGCCTGCACAGTCCCCTTATGATAGTTAGTAAGTGTTGCAAGTATGAAAGCAATAGCTTTGATACTTAAGGAATAAAATGGACCTAAACACAAAACTTAACCAAAATTTTCAATTTTCTAAGTATAAAAAGGGCACATAATTCTGTCAAAATGCACGCCAGAGTTATCTAACTTTGCCTGCCCAGTCCCCTCATGATAGTAAGTAAGTGTACCAAGTTTGAATGCAATAGCATTGATACATTCTGAAAAAAGTGGACCTAAACGCAAAACTTAACCAAAATTTTCAATTTTCTAAGTATAAAAAGGGCATATAATTCAGTCAAAATGCACGCCAGAGTTATCTAACTTTGCCTGCCCAGTCCCCTCATGAAAGTAAGTAAGTGTACCAAGCTTGAATGCAATAGCATTGATACTTTCTGAGAAAAGTGGACCTAAACGCAAAACTTAACCGGACGCCGACGCTGACGCCGACGCCAAGGTGATGACAATAGCTCATAATTTTTTTTCAAACAAGGGCTGTTTGTAAAACATGCATGCCCCCCATATGGGCTGTCTGGTGTACTGGCAGCCATTGTGTGAATACTACTTTTGTCACTGTGACCTTGACCTTTGACCTAGTGACCTGAAAATCAATAGGGGTCATCTGCAAGTCACGATCAATGTACCTATGAAGTGTCATGATCCTTGGCAAAAGCGTTCTTGAGTTATCATCCGAAAATCATTTTACTATTTCGGGTCACCGTGACCTTGACCTTTGACCTTGTGACCTCAAAATCAATAGGGGTCATCTGCGAGTCATGATCAATCTACCTATGAAGTTTCATGATCCTAGGCATATGCGTTCTTGAGTTATCATCCGAAAATCATTTTACTATTTCGGGTCACCGTGACCTTGACCTTTGACCTAGAGACCTAAAAATCAATAGGTGTCATCTGCGAGTCATGATCAATCTACCTATAAAGTTTCATGATCCTAGGCGTATGCATTCTTGAGTAATCATCCGTAAACCATTTTACTATTTCGGGTCACCGTGACCTTGACCTTTGACCTAGTGACCTCAAAATCAATAGGGGTCATCTGCGACATCCGGAAACCATTTTACTATTTCGGGTCACCGTGACCTTGACCTTTGACCTAGTGACCTCAAAATCAATAGGGGTCATCTGCGAGTCATGATCAATCTACCCATGAAGTTTCATGATCCTAGGCGTATGCGTTCTTGAGTTATCATCCGGAAACCATTTTACTATTTCGGGTCACCGTGACCTTGACCTTTGACCTAGTGACCTTAAAATCAATAGGGGTCATCTGCAAGTCATGATCAATGTACCTATGAAGTTTCATGATCCTAGGCCCAAGCGTTCTTGAGTTATCGTCTGACAACCACCTGGTGAACGGACGGACCGACCTACCGACATGAGCAAAGCAATATACCCCCTCTTCTTCGAAGGGGGGCATAAAAATAGATGAGCTAATAAAATGGACCTAAACACAAAACTTAACCAAAATTTTCAATTTTCTAAGTATAAAAAGGGCACATAATTCTGTCAAAATGCACGCCAGAGTTATCTAACTTTGCCTGCCCAGTCCCCTCATGATAGTAAGTAAGTGTACCAAGTTTGAATGCAATAGCATTGATACTTTCTGAGAAAAAGTGGACCTAAACACAAAACTTAACCGGACGCCGACGCCAACGCCGCCAAGGTGATGACAATAGCTCATAATTTTGTTTAAAAAAATAGATGAGCTAAAAAATGAAGGACCGGATAACTGCTATGGTCGCCTGCAACATGACGGTGACGGACAAACGGCAGTTACTCGTAATAGGCAAAAGCCGACAACCACGCTGCCTCCGGGGGAAGAAGTCATTGCCTGTCGTATACGACAGCAACTCAAATGCGTGGATGAGGAGGGACATATTCACACAATGGCTGACGGCCTTCAACAAGGACATGAGTATCCAAAAGAGGAAGGTCATCCTACTGGTGGATAACTGCTCAGCCCATGCCCATGATGCAGCCACAAAACCCAGAAATGTAACACTGAGTTTTTTGCCACCAAACACAACATCCCTCATACAGCCATGCGATTTAGAGAGAAAGGCAGATCTGCTTGCCAGGGATGATTCAGACTGGGTGCCTTGCATGAACTGGGAACCAGCAGACGGGTCAATACACCTGACAATCTGGCCAGCCGTTACTTCCGTTAGAAGGGGCGAGCAGAGACGTTGTTAATGTTTTCTAAAAAACTGTCAACAGATGACTCTGATGAGCCTGTAACCCCTCTCCCTGCAGAAGAATCATTGCCAGAAACTCAGGTAGAAATGCTACAAAAGCAGCTTGCTTCAGCCAAGGAGGAAAATGAAAAACTGAAGCGTGAAAATCAAAAATTTAAAGAACAATTAAATAACACAAATCCTTATTCAGTATGCGCATTGGAAGGAAATGATGAGAAATTTAGATTTTTAACAGGCTTACCATGCTTCGCATTGTTAATGGCACTGTTTCAACTCATTGAAGAGTGTTTGCCACCGAAAATGACCTTAGGAAAATTTGAGTGCTTAGTTTTGACACCGGCTAGATTAAGACTGAACTTGTCTATTAACTTTCTTGCCTTTCAGTTGTCAGTCTCAAAATCCACAATATCGAGAATTTTTGTAGATGTCATCGATGTGCTGTATGTACGAACAAAAGCTCTTGTCAGTTGGCCTGAACGAGAAGAACTACGGAAAACAATGCCACTTCAATTTCAAAAACATTTCAGGAAAAAGTGTTGCGTCGTCATAGACTGTTTCGAGGTGTTTATTGAATGTTCCTCCAAATTAATGGCACGCTGTGAAACATGGTCCAATTACAAGCAACACAACACCGTGAAATTCCTTATAGGTATTGCGCCTCAGGGAGTTGTTTCGTTTATTTCAAAGTCATGGGGAGGACGGACTAGCGATAAATTTATAACAGAGCACTGTGTTTTTTTTAACAAGCTGTTGCCGGGGGATTTGATTCTTGCAGACAGGAGTTTTGACATTGGTGACAGTGTTGGAACACTTTGTGCATCAATAAACATCCCAGCATTTACTAAAGGCAAGGATCAACTCTCGCCACTTGATGTCGAAGAAACCAGAAAAATTGCAAAGGTCAGAATTCATGTGGAACGTGTAATAGGATTGGTTAGACAGAAGTACACATTCCTTAATGGGACTCAACCAATTGATGTTGTCATGAATAAAGACGAATGTGGCCTAACAACTATAGACAAAGTGGCACATGTATGTTGTTCATGTGTAAGTCTGTTGTAGACTTTAACTAATCTGCAATCATGATGAGTATTAAACATGACATACATGATACCACACCAAATATATCCAACAAATTCAAAAACTGAGTTACCATTATGTCCTGACAAATGTATTGATATAGTTTTGAGACTTCTGAGTGATGAACATTGTGTGTTTTTTCATATATATGCATTGTATTAACATTTTCATGAATATTTGTATTGATAATTAATGTTTTGTTGTTTTTACAGTTGCAAAAAAATTCACCTTTTTCCATATTGATAAATTACCGCCTATATTTGGCTGCTTCCCAATTGCAAAAAATGAAGTTTTTTCCAAAAAATCTGACCAAAATTTCCCAAAAAATGACCAAATTTTCCCAATAAAGCCAATAAGATTACAATGTCATTTAGCGTTAATTTCCTAGAACGAGTGCCGATCGAGCTTGTCGAGTCTTCGCAGAAAGACAACTGACTTACGAATGTTCGCGAATGTAGCCGAATACGATTTTATGTTGCTATCCACACATCTCTCTCTATATTGCGGAGGATACCGTCGATAGTCGATGTATCCCGATTGTTAACGCCTGTTTTAACACACGTCCAAGATGGCGGCAAGCAGACGAGAAGTTTGCGATGAGCAGCGAAAATGATAAATAACACTAAAATTAACAGCGGACATCACATGGTTATTAGGAGATAATTTAATGTGTGTGTCAATTAACGCAAAATACTACTCTTGAGATGAGCAACAACAAATATTTATTAGAAATCTTCACAGTGAATGTGCGTCACGGAAATCTGTGTTGGGAAATTGGAGTTAGTTTACTCACAAAGTTAAAGCATTTAAGATGGGTATCGTTCGAAAATGGAAAGAGACAAACATGATTTGATTTATATGTTAGTGGATCTGTGTATAATCAGATTCATATGCATATTCTGCTTTATTATGTTTGTCACGCTGTATAGTTTGGTGAAATGGCATTGAACTGAGGATGTCAATTGTGCAAAATATTAAAAGGTAAACACATGAAATGTATTATTTTAGCTCTATTTAATACAACATTAACTAAGCAAGAACACTTAAGCATGTTTGTTAATATTTGTTAATGTTTTCACCATATCATATTTTACTTTAAAAAACATCCTGAATTAAATTCATACTCTTAAAGAGATTATGATTCAATCATAATGGTTCATATATATTGAAGAATCTATAGATTATTGCAAGTTTAATATCCATGTGGAAGGATATTAACTAAACGTTGTAAGAAGACATGAAAGCAACACTTTAAAATATAAAAATGCTGTCAAAAATGAACTTAGCAATTTTTATTCTGTTCTTATAATCATATTTATAATGTTTCCCAATTTCATGGTTTATCACGCTATTTTTCCCAATTTCATGGTTTATCGCGCTAATTTTCCCAATCCAAATGCCACAGGCTGTAACAAAAAAAGCAAAAAAAATCACTGCCATTAGTACATTAATATTTTGACTTCCGTGCCAGTTGACCAAAAAAGTGCGAGTTGACTACCGTGCGAGTTGACTTAAGTACGAGTTGACTGTAAACCAACACACATCTTCAATAAAATGTATAATTTAAATGAAAAAATAATTCATAGCGAGTCGTTAATACATTCATGGTAAGTTATTTTTCGGTTGGGGCGAGATGTCCAATAAATTTGGGGGGACTTGTCCTATTTTTGGGGCGAGTTGACTTGAGGCTAGTTGGCATGGGGCAGTGTTCATTCTAGACCGCGCGATTGCGGGATTCGCGCTATTTTTTCAAAGATCGCGCACATCTGCAGCATGTGTGCGAGAAAATTCGCGCACTCGATATCCGTTACAGGTTTTTTAAACTGTTAAATTCTGCTTCGCGTATTTATTGAGAAAAACACCGGAAATCAAAGGGAATTAACTCTTCGATTCACGGGTTAATAAACTTTAAAGAATTTTTGTTTAAAATGATACTTGGGTTAATTAAAAAATAAGAAATTTCATTTAAAAAATAAAGGGATGCGACTCGTGAATGATTAAGGAAGAAAATTGTCCTTTGATACTGGAATGTAAAAACTTAATTCTTTACATTAATTAAGACACTTACATGACTTAGGTTTTAATATCATATCATCATTCATATCATATCATGATAGACAATCAGTATTTTTTTTTTTTTTTTTTAAATGATACAGAAATATCATGTGAACAATTATTTTCATAATCCTTTGTTTTTATTTAAGTCAGCAATATACTATGGAAAGTGCAGTTATATTTAACAGCAGTAACAATGGTATTTCACTGACTTGACTGTTTTAAGTAATGTAGAAGTTAAAACAAATAAACATTAAAACGAAAATGAAAACATATAAATGGTACTTGATCAATTCCCCCCCATTTGTGAAAAATCCCCCCTATTTTTCAAAGTGAGGGGGGAAATTCCCCCCTACTTTTCGATTTCTAGAATGAACACTGATGGGGCGAGTTGTCTGGCGACCGGGCGAAACATCTCACTTCTCAGGGGTAAACAGGTATTAGGGCGAAACGATCAGGATAAAGGGTCCTCGGATGTTTCGCCCCCAAGACGTTTCGGCCCTCGTCGTTTCGCCCCTGGTTGGTCGTTTCACCCCCAGGTAGCGGAATGTTTAAATGTAAATCGTAGGGCGCCCTGCCCTCCCGAACCTCCGCCCTGCTCCCCCGAACCTCCGCCCTGCCCCCCCCCCCTCCCCCCCCCCCCCCCCCCCCAAAAAAAAAACATTTTTTTTTTTTTTACATATGATTTTTCATAAATCTCTTATTACATTGTAATTACTTTAATCCTCATTGTAGACATTATATTTGAATGGTTTAATAATAATGGGAATAATACAATTATTTATAACATATAAATTAACATGCAATAGGAAGCATTCCAAAAACACTCGCGCGCTCGTACGTGCCCTTTTCACAAAATACTGCACGTTGAAAGTGCCCTTTTGACAAAATACTGCGCGTCGAAAGTGCCTTTTTGATAAAAAAAAAGCCCCCCTGCCCTTTTCAAATCCTAGCTGGAGCACTATTAAACATATATATTTGAGGCAATTGACCGATATATCTCCCTTATTTTTGAACGTCTTGTGTTGAAATGTGGATAATGGATAATTCAATACAAATCTGATAATTCCTGAAATAAACAGAAATTGAAAAAGAACAAAATATAAAAGTCAAATTCGCAAACTTGTTCAACGTTTAATAGAAATAGATCTGTGTGTACGAAACTTATAACAACTGTTTCTTTCACATTTCCGTGTTCCTTATTATTAGGAAATAGCGTATTATTAATAATGAAATGACAAATCAACTTGTTTTTTATGTACTTGATTAACTTATAAAACGATATACGTTAACTCATGATAAAAAAGTTATTATATAATCCAGCTGTATATTGTATGGATAATATGATAATTTCTGTATTCCTTATTGCTAAGAGATAGCGTATCATTAATAATGAAATGACAAATCAACTTGTTTTTCTATATACAGTCAATCTTGTATTAAGAGACCACTCAAGGGAGTAATCAAAAGTGGTCTCTTAATAAAACGGTCTTTGAATACAAAAGGCCATTCTGGAAGAATGCTTACCCTCAATTTTAATCTATATGAAGGATTATCTCTTTTATCCACAATGATTTTAACTTTTATAATAAAATGAATATAAACACAATACATAAACAATATTTTACTTATAATGTGTTTTATTTTTCACTTATTATAAATTATCATTTATTATAAATCAATTGTGTGTACATATTTATTTGCAAAAACAACATAGACAAGGAAATATTTTTCCTAAGAACAAAGAATTTTGCTAAAAATGTGTAACAGTCTACATGTACATGTGTACAGCTAAAACTAGAAATAAATGTCAGAAGCCAAAAGCTATGATATATTATCACATGTATTTCTCTTTCCGTTTCTATATTGCGCGTTTTTTTTCACCTGACACATTATTTTCCACGTCTTCAAGCACCTCGGCTTTACGCTTAAGAATGTTCTGAATTTGGGTTTTTCCGACTCCAATCTCGTCTGCGATTTTACGTGCACTTATACTCTTTGACAATTCCAAAACCCGAATTTTCTCGTTCAACGTTAACACTTTTTGTTTTGACATTTTAATTTCTGCATGTACGCTTAAGGAAATCTTACTCGATTATGATACATAATGAGCTGAAAAAATTAAAACACGTCAATTGAAAACAAACAATCAGACCTGGTTGGAAAATTTATTAAGTAAATAACAATGTGATTGGCTTACAAATATCTACTAATTAGCATTATTACAAATTGGTAATGTACGGATTTCGACAGATGTTGCCGATTAATAGTTTATTTTCCGCACTTCTCAGGAAATGTTTGTCGCGTACAGTGCATTGTTTCTGCACCCGTTATCTATACTCGAGAAAAATCGGCATTGTCTCTTAACGTTCCACATAGTAAACTTTTTAAGCTGTAGACTGTGCGCAATACGTTCCTCTATTATTCAACTCAATAAATTGATACGCAGTCTACAACAATACCGGTCAGAACCGGTCAACGAGACAAAGCATAATCATAATGGTTGTGAAAACAAAGCAGAGGTGTAACAGTACATCTTATCGGCTTAGATAAACAATTAACACGGATTTGTCCCTGAAAGATCGATAGATTAACCACTTTTACCTCCTAGTGGTCGCTTAATACAAGATTCGGACATCAAAATACACACAAATCAGCGGTCGCTGGTCGCGTAAGACAAAAGTCGCTTAATACAATATCATTATATAGCGGAAAAGCTCCGTGGGATTTCATAATGGTCGCATAAGACAAAGGTCGCTTAATACAAGTGGTCGCATCCACAAGATTGACTGTACTTGATTTACTTTTAAAACGATATACATGTACTTATTATAAACAAGTTATTATATAATCCAGCGATATATTGTATGGATAATCTGATAAACAATAAATACGTCATTGCACAGGTATTTCTTCTGAGGAATACAAAGCCGCTGTGAAGTCAGGATGCGAGCTTGAGTTCGTATGCAGTCCTTGTTCAGAAGAACAAACACGTAGAACAGAGGCCACCGATATTGATGCCGAAGACTTTGCTCCAAATTGAGTTTGGGATAAAACGTAAGCGACATCGGTCACAACGTAACTGACAAGGACTTGGACGTAACGCGGGCAGAAGGAAATATGCGAGATATCGAAAGGGACGACACAAGGCAGGCAGAGGAAAATATGCAGTTCGAGGGAAACATCAACGAAACTACCGGAAATATGGACGATGAAGGAAATATCGAAAGGGATGACACAACCAGAAACGGAGACGACAGCATAGACGACAATGACGCAACAAATTTGTCGTTTAATATCACCAACAGAGAAATAGAAGTCAACACAGAAACTCAAGAAAAGTAAGTTCGGTAGAATTTTTAATAGCATAATACTATTTGATGAAATGACATTGAAAACGTACCGATGATATTCGCATTGTACCAATAATATTAGCAAAATCAGATTTTAGGTACCATAACCTCATTCACCAGCTGTTGTGCCTGCCATTCCTACCAGCACAACACATTGGCCCAACATTTATGAAGTTTGCCAAGCACGAAAGGGCACACCCAGAGCGCAAAAATAGAAACAGACTGATGGATTACATCTCTCGCCAATGGCTTGACCACCCTATATTCGATGTTGACAGTTGGTCCGTGTTTGGTTACCAGATCCGAACTAATAACGACGTTGAAAGTAATATTTCTTTTCTTTTTTTTTCTATTCTGTTTGTAATGTAATAATCGCTTCTATAATGCCTCTATTTAATATTACTTCAACTGTCTGTTTTTTGTTGGCAAAATATCAGTATTCTCAGACATTCATAAGTGATTAAAAAATATCATCCATTATACATGTTCATATATATATATATATGTTCACAGGGTCTTCCCCAGGCCATTTAAGCGCCCCTTGCCGGGGCGCTTGAATTTCGAAATCAGAGTCCCCGGGGCGCTTGAAATTTTCCGATTAGTGTATTCTTCAGTAAAAGAAAGTGGAGATTGTCCAAAAAAATCAAGGTTTCCCTATCAGTGTATCAATATTCCCTGTTTTAAAAGAGCAATCGGCAGTGCCCCAGATAAGCTGCGTATCTGCGTCTTTCACCCTATTAAAATGTTTTAAAACGCAAAGAAACTCAAGATGATGCGTATTGAAAACGCAACCAATTTGATTTTTACGCAAGTATGTCAAATTTGATGCGTACGACATAATAGCTTCGATCGAAAATGCTTTGCTCATTTTCGGTATTTTCTCTTTGGAATTATTATCGTAACACGGTGACGCTTTTATTCAGCAAGCTCCTGGATGACGGAGCAGGAAAACAGTGAAAGTTATTCAAACGCTCTGCGGACTAGATTTCATAGTAAAATAAAGCGTCTGAAAAAATTATTTCCCACGACATATATGCGTTTTCAATCTGACTTATTCCGTCGCTCATTGTGCAGGTATTTTTAAAGCGTCTGTACTTGCAGTTTCTATTACGATGAGAAATAAAAATTGCTAAGAGAGGTCGAAAGACGTCCGTTATTGTTGCGCCAAAATATCAGTCGATCGCAAACTTTTTCAAACCAAGAAAGCAAGAACCAATAAGTGCCGAATCATTCGTGTTATCGATTATCTTTTAAGTTTATATTATGGATAGTTTCAAGGATTAGTCACAAGTAATCGCCATAAACACCACATGGGGTAATGGATAATCCACTGATAAGAGAATAGCATGACGCGCGTATCGATTATTCTAGCCACATTACACGGTCATTTGAATGCTGACAAGGATGTATCTGGTAACTTTCCAGTCGTCAAACTGTGAAGTTCATCGTCCAATCGGTTACGCGAATGCTTATGAGGGCGGGGTTAACTATCGACCATTATTTTTGATTGACGTCGGGCATGAAGTAAGAGTTTATCGCAGCTTGATTAGCAAGTAGTTGTACCATTTGAGTAATATAAAACCGGTAATTAGTACAGTACAGAACATTAAAGACGGTTTCGGGCATCATCATCACACCTTTTTACTGTAAACAAGTGTTACCTACAGTACAGCCAAAGCGGAACAAACGTATTTCGCGATCCGCGGCGGCAAGGCGAAACGAGTCGATGCCGCGTCAGTCGTTGAAGCCGCGTCAGTATGCGGCGGCAAGTCGCATTTCGCCGCGAAACTTCGCATCTGTCCGCCGAGGCATGCCGCGATCCGCGGCATGATGCCGAGTCGATGCGCATCATAAAATAAAAATCTTTTTAAAATTATTAGTTACATGTAGTTAACAAATTTTGAAAGAACAATTATAATAATAATTAAAATCATAATAAATTTATTGTGCGCGGATTGTATTATCATATACATGTAAGCATAGTTAATGTGTTTGGCCAATTAAGTTTGTTTCCCGCCCGTAGTGTATGTATTTCACACATAAACAAGGTCACGTTATTATGTTTTCGCACATACAAGTGGTCAATTCTCCAGCATATGGTGGATTTATAAATTAATTGCATGTTGATTCTGCTATTATATTTTAGCTGAGAAAATTAGCAGTTTGAAGCCACATCAATAATCAAGACGGTGACGACGTATTTGTTGTTTTGTTAATTATCAGCTTATTATAACTATTGTTTGAATATGCGTATATAAACTCGTTTTATTTTGTTCATATTATACAGTTAATATCGCTACTAATTACCCGATAATCTCGTATATTCCAGTTTTAAAGCAAATGCTGGTAAATATTTACGATACACAAACATTCTCGATATTTCCTTAAGTATCAAATACATTTTGGCATGTGTTACTATTTATAGAGATGATGAAATAATGTCTAATCGGTGCGTTTTTTTCCCCACTGAACACGCGATTTACGCCTGACGTGATGTTTATGTATTTATACAACACAAAATACACCCAAACTTTCCAAACGACGTTCTACATGTCTGCATAATTTTCGCGCGCTTTTTATGAAACAAAGGATATTTTAGCACTGTTTATTTGACGCTAGAATTTGCCAAAGGACGCGTTAGCATTAAAATTCGGAAGTGTGTTTCGGATTACAAATTTAATAATGATAATCGAACGAAACATAAACAGTTGCGCGTAATTAATTCTACGCTACACATACATGTATGTACATGTAGGTGGATGTCTTTTCACTCGATCCGCCGCGTACGTATGCGGCGGATTTACTCCGCGAAAGGTCGCGAGGTTAATACAGACTCGGCGTCGTTGCGCGGATCGATGCCGAGTGCCACGGCGATACGCCGCGTGAACACACGATTCGGCCGCCGCGGACTTATAATCTGGCCGTGGCGTAGCCGCGGATTTTGTTTGTGCCGCTTTGGCTGTACTGTATGACTCATAATTAATACGAGAAATTAATTGCAAGTGGTAAACAATTAATTATTATAGCGGTTTCAATTATGTGATAACAATTTATTTAATTCCAGTACATGTATATTTCAACATGTCCATTTATAGAACTGATTAACCTCGTTTTTCTGACATTTATTCGACACGTAATGCGCTTTTAACAAATTTTCGTTGAATTAATTACGCACACTTGTAAATGTTTCGTCCGATAATCGATAGTTAGAAGACTGATGACGGCAACCGGCCGTGATCCTCGTGGACAACGTGATTTTCATGCATAATTCCGTCAAAACATTTATTCGACTCGTAAAGTGTGTAAACAAATTATCGTTGAATTTATAACGCAACGGTTAATATTTGTTGAAATGTCAAATGGGAATAATTAAATTTGTAATCCGAAACCCATTACCGTAAGTCGATGTTAACGCGTTTTTAATCCGAAACACACTTCCGAATGTAAATGTTACAGCACCGTTAAATATTTTTGCTTCAAATTAGGACTGCAAATTTATTTTGTGTCGAATCTTTTTCTCAATTAAAAAGAGCGCGAAAATTATGCAGCATGTACGTCGCGTCTATTGCATACAAATGGCATGTATTGAGCGTTTTAACAAGCACACAACAGGTCAGGGGATTGACGCATATTCAGAGGCAATATTTCATCAAATCTATAAATAGTCACTTAAAAAATGGCAAGGTTTGTGTTAAAGAAATAACTGAAAGCTTTTATCGTAAATATTTACCAGAAAGAGATTGATAAAAACGGAATAAACGGGATTATCGGGTAATAAATAGAAACTTGAAAAATAGTAAGTATACAGTAATAGAGTCGGGTTGAAACGGATGTATTGGGGAATCGTTCGAGTCGGGATTTTACTATCTGTGCGGAAAAGTTTTAAAACAATTAAACAATATAAAAAAATATATGTTTAAATGACTGGGGGATTTTTTTTGAAGAGTCATAGCGCACCAAATGACGTCTTTTGACGCTGTTTTTCTTCGAGTTATAACCCACCACAGAACGTGAATTGACACGTTAAATTTAAAAAAATCAACGTCGGGAGGGGACACCCCTCCTGAACCCACCCCGGGGCGCCTGAACAAATTCCTGGGGAAGGCACTGGTTCATATATCATAAACAGAGGACGCCGGTACAGACGACTCTCCCGAATGATCAGCGAGTTGTTTGAGCAATACTCTGCAGGTGAGCTCACGACCACCCACTACCTGCAAGCTTGCGCAAAACTCTATGGTCCGCCAGACATGGAGTAATGTACGCTGCATCACTAACACCCAGTAGGCAAACCCACTACCTGCATGCTTTCGGGAAACTATGGACTTTTCTTCATGTTGCTTGCTCCTACCAATAAAGATGCTTTCATTGTTGTTTACTACTGAATTATCGTATGCGTCAATCATGTTGTTTTATACTGTTATTTTATGTCTGATAAATAAATTAATAAAATAGAAAAAAAATCTTTTTTGTTTTTTTCTATACTTCTTTATACTGCGTTAAATTAGTGACCTCATTAATATCCTCTTATTCAAATCAAAATTGGGAGCGAAACGACCAGGTCCGAAACGTCTTGGGGGCGAAATAACTAGGGGGCGAAAAGACTTGGGGGCGAAACGTCTGGAATTCGGATAAAGTACTATTAGTCTGGAAAAGCAATTTAGTCAACACATTATGCATATTGGAAACACCATTTTTTACCACGACTACCATTACAGTTCGAGAACCAAAGCGACCCAAATCGTTCGCTTTTAATATGACCCTTGCGGTGCACGACGTTTTCAAGCCTCGCGGGATGAAGCAACATGAACGATAACTCTGTCGTCGGAAACGAAGTGAATACATTCATGGATATCAACAGAACAATAATAATTCTGCATATATAAAATAACTTCTAATTTTAGGAAATGTTTGCGTTCCTCGAAAAATACAATTGAATATAATTCCATTACTTTAACACAAAATATAGCTCCGGAGAAACGCACGAGACGTGAAAACATGGCGGAACTGTCAGTCAGCATTCAAGCTTACGCTAAACTTTTACTTCATATTGCAAAATATCCGCATTGTGCCGTAAATGGTGTATTGTTAGCCGAAGACAATAAAAATTCTAAAGAAAAGAAGGTCATAAGATTTGTGGATTGTATACCATTGTTCCATCTTTCCCTCAGTTTGGCACCCATGTTGGAAGCTGCACTTTTACAGGTAACATGGGTTTCAACTTCCCACTAGTTATTAACATTTGTTTGAGGGGAACACAATAAATCAAAACCTTATGATAAGTAACCATAATATGATTATAGGTGCTACCTAATTTACGGGCAAAAGCTTTTTAAGTTTTTTTGATAACTATGTATTTTAAACCAGGTTTTCCGAAGTAAAAAACTGGTTATTAGATTGGCGAATGCGGGCGGGCTGGCTGGCTGGCTGGCGGGCGGAACAAGCTTGTCCGGGCCATAACTTTGTCGTTCATCGTGAGATTTTAAAATCATTTGGCACATTTGTTAACCATCATTAGACGGTGTGTCGCGCGAAAAAATTACGTCAATATCTCCAAGGTCAAGGTCACACTTTGAGTTCAAAGGTAAAAAATAGCCATAAATGAGCTTGTCTGGGCTATAACTATGTCATTCATTATGAGATTTTAAAATCATTTGGCACATTTGTTCACCATCATGGGACGGTGTGTCGCACGAAAGAATCAAGTCAATATCTCCAATGTCAAGGTCGCCACGACTAAAAATAGATTTATTTTAAAACAAACTTACAAAGGGGGTTAATTTTGTTTTTTCATTTCAAAAGTTCAGTTTGAGTTGTCTCCCTTTATCAGATTTTTTTTCACAATGAAAACCTGGTTTTGTGACAATTTTGTCCCTTGTTAATAAATATATTGACATGATTGTGTTCAAAATATTATAATTGTTGCAATAATTAAGTAATGCATTAAAAAAAAAATCAATCTTAAAACAAGTTACATGTTCCAAGCTTAAAGTTCTAGCATCTTATTTTTTTTTGTTTTCTAGCCACAGGAATCAGGCCCGTACCCAGGCCATGGGCCCAGGGGCCTGGGCCCCCCCAGCTGGCTGTCGAACTATGATTTTTTTTTAATAATCGGCGAACTGCAATTTTTTCTCTCGTGCAAATGCCCACAGTACACTTTCCCTCAAAACAAAAGAGCAGCTATGTTTTATTGTCCCTGATAAACAAGGGGATTAACGCTCGCCAATCGAGATAAGCCTCTAGGCAATGTTTTCTTATCGCCTTGTACACACATCCCCGATCAGTCCCCCATTGTGATCATGAATGCTTCATCTATCGATGGTTGATGTAGCATGTATTTTGATACGTGTAGCGAATGGAAGCAACTGCTACAGGAGTTCGTAGACTATGGTCTGATAATTGCAGTCGCAAGTTTTTTCCTTCTTTGAGAAGGCCATAGACGTATTTTTACCTTCCTAAAAGTTTAATTGCTTGTTTTTTTTTAAACATTTTTGGGGGAATTTTTAGGTCCCAATATATACTTTTTGCATTGAGAATAGGGCCCTGAATTTGAACCGGAACAAAAACACTGACAAAGGTATTAAAACTGAGTATTGATAATTTTTGAAAGGAAATCACTGAAAAAGACTACGATGAGATAGTTAACATGTTTGTTTAAAAGAAAAACAGATTCATAAATTTGCCAAGCAACAGATAAGAATTTGGCAGAATTCAGTATTTAAAATAATTGAGTACCGAGAATTGAGTAATATCAACCTATTAATGGATCATTGGTAAAAAATGAAAATTGAAACAAAAAATCGATCTCATTACATGTATATAGGTTAACCTGATCCAGTGTAGAAAAATATTGTATAATTAAATTACCGTAAAAAGTTGTGTATAAGGCGCACTTTTTAACCCCAAAATTTCATTTTAAAAACTTGATGCGCGTTATGCACAACTACAGCCATGCCAAGACATTTTTTCCCTGTCAGTTACCCAGTTGCGGTAATTCGCATCATTCTGTTCCCCGGTGTTTTTACTGTAATTATGTTAATAATAGTGTTATATTTACGATCAGAATAAGATGGACAAACGTTATAAAGTTAACATAAATATTTTCTATCTTTTTCAGGTACGTACAGAGCATTGAAATCAAATAAATTTGAAGAAGAGAATAAAAAAAAGGAAGCCATTATTATTTAAATGTTATTGTTTTCCCACAATATTATACCCTACTGTACTAGGGTTACACAATTTATTTGGGGGCACTTGTCGATTTACAATAGTATGTCGGCAAAGTCTTTCCCGATATATTTATGATTATTTTTCTTGCTTTTCAAATGTGTAAATAAAATTGATGTTGTGTTTGTATACACGTTTTCATACGTCCTGTCAAGATTGGGTTTGTGATTATCTAGTTATTTGCGTCACCTAATTATACACATAAGATCGGCAATGTAAATATAAGGATTTTCAGTTAGCCTGCTGTACGGAATTTTTCCCCCTATTTTTTTGCTTCAAAAACTTTTTTCCCGATTTTTTAGCTTAAAAAAGTAAATGCGCGTTATACATAAATGCGCGTTATACACAACGTTTAACGGTATCTCTTTCCTTGAATTTGTTTGAAAACAGTAAAATATGTTAAATTGATTATTTAAGACTTTCATTATTTCCCCCAAAAATTAGGCGTTTCGCGAATTAAAAGTGACAAATTAAAAAAAGTATATATTTAGGGAGGGGGGGGACCCCTCCCAAACCCTCCCCGGTTGGGCCCCCCAAGTAAAAAAATCCTGGGTACGGCCCTGGGAATTTATAGCTGGTTTGGTGTTTGTGGTATAGTGGATGGGGTGTCTGCTAACTGGCTTAGTCACTGGGAGGTCTCTGTATTGATCTCTTAAGTGGGAGCATTCTTTAGATAACCCTAAAGACATACTATGGCGTACCATTTGGGTTGAAAGTCAAGAAGACCTACAAGTTAAAAAGAGAAATGTACGTCGAAGTACTATAATTGTACGTCGACATAAATATAAAATACACTTCGAAGTATATATTTGTACGTCAAAGTACAATTTGTACTTTGACATACATGTTTGTACTTTGACGTACACATTTTTTGAACAGCCAATCAAAACACTAGTCTCTTGAGCCGCTTTTCCTTCAGATTTATTCATAATAAATGTTTAAAATCTCTTTTTTAATTGAGGACAAAATGAATAAAAAATATCAGAATGGCAAAAAAACAACACATAGAAGTTTCAAGTATTTAATACATTGAAATAGATTATATACAAATTTGAAGAAGATTCAATTGTTACCTTTTTAAAATTAAAATTATTCAGCATATTGTGAGTATTTATTGATCATGCGGGGCGGAGTATCACGACCGTCCAGTGCATTACTGTGTAGGAAATTCCCAACGGTAACCAAACAGTTACCAAGCATTAATGGGATAAGTAATGTATTATAACCTCCCCGTTGGTCGTATTTTGTGATAACCATAACTTGCATAAGTCAGAGGTTAATTCCGCCACGCCAGGTCAATAAATACGCACAATATCTATAAGTTAGCGGTCGATAGTCGCATAATTTGGTATAAATTATAATAATTATAATGTTTAATAAATACGCACAATATCTATGAGTAAGCGGTCGATAGTGGCATAATTTAGTATAAATAATAATAATACTTATGTTCAATGTCAAATATCTCTAAAAGCAACAGATGTAAGGTGTCTTCTGATTGGCTAACACACAAGGGTCGGTGAAAACTGTATGTTGAAGTACATTTCTAGTTCTACCTAGTAGGTCTTGTAGACTTTCGACGTCATGGTACGTCATATAGACACTAAGTACTGGTCCTACCCAGGAACCAGTTTGTTTCATCAAATGTCTCAATTCAACTTGACAGCTTGCTAAAGCAGTTGCATTTAGCATACAGTACATGTGATGTGTCAAATCAATTTTGATTGACAAATTTGACAGGATTTTTTTTAATCCAATAAGTTTTAGACTGCCAAATAACACACACTACGTATTGAAAGCCATACCTGGAGCTTTCGTCTGTATACCACTGACTTCATCAGAAGAATGATTTCTACTGTTGGGAAACGTTAACACCACTAATTGTCTTCTTATTTATTATCAATGTATAATTATGTGTAACAGCATAACAACATACTTGTTTCGCAATTAAAATATTTAATAAATACAGGTATCTTGCAGGTTTCTAATTTTCTTTCGCAAATTATTGTTGAATAGTTTAAATTGTGTCGCCACTAAAAAACTAGCCATTTTGTAGCAATTCTAAAATCACAGTCTAAACTGCATACACTTAGCTCTATAGTTACAATTTGAATGCAAATATTTGAATGCATCATGTTATATCATCCATATTTTTTTATTTAAACATTCAAATAACACATAATACAGTACATATATAAAAAGATATGTGGTATTGTGTGGATATACAAAACACTTCACATCATTTATTTGCACATAAAATAATAGTTACAAAATAAGTAAAACTCATCAACCTACATTTCAAGAGTATTTCGAGGGTTTGGCGCAAAACTATTGTAACTATGATTTTTTCTCAAAACCACTTTCCACTAAAATTGTACATATTTTCATACCCTTCATCCATAAAAAAAATATCACAGTTATATAATTAACATGTACAATTTTATAGTGATCCTGCAAAAATGTTGTATCTAAAATATGTAAAGAATGTATTGCAACACTATTGTATTTCAAGATACATTAGTGTTGCAATAACATATTTGAATCCAAACAAAAAGTCATATTGCAATACTATGGTATCTATAGATACAATAGTGTTGCACATATAAACTCAGTAGTTATATATTTTCCTTTTTATTGCAACACTATTGTTACTCAAGATACAATAGTTTTGCAAATTAATTTGCATGTATTTTCATATAAATATATTTTGTCGAAACTATTGTAACTTGAGTTACAATAGTAATGAACCAAGTTTTACTGCTTTTCCAATATATTTTCAGTGTAAATAACATTACCGATGTTTGAATTTACACAGGTACATAAGTTTAAGTATGGCATTTCTGACTATGATAAATAACATTTTGATGTTTTAATGTATACAGGTACATAAGGCTAGGTATGGTATTCCTGACTATAATAAATTACATTATTAGGATGTTTGAATTTACACGGGTACATTAGTCGAGGAATGGTATTCCTGACTGTGGTAGAAAACATTAAGAATGTTTGAATTTACACGAGTACATTATTCAAGGTATGGTAAATCTGACTATGGTAAATAACATTAAGAATGTTTAAATTTACACAGGTACATAAGTCAAGGTATGGTATTTCTTACTATGATAAATAACATTAAGGATGTTTGAATTTACAAAAGTCAAGGTATGGTACTCCTGACTATGATAAATAGCATTTAGGATGTTTGAATTTACACGGGTACTTTAGTCAAGGTATGGTATTTCTGACCATATGATTAATAACATTTAGGATGTTTGAATTGACACAGGTACATTAGTCAAGGTATAGTATTTCTGACAATGATAAATAACATTTAGGATGTTTGAATTTGCACGTGTACATTAGTCAAGGTATGGTATTCCGGACTATGGTAAATAATATTTAAGATGTTTGAAATTACACAGGAACATTATTGAAGTTAGAGTATTTCTGACTGTAGTAAATAGCATTAAGGATGTTTGAATTTACACGGGTAAATCTGAGTATGATAAATAACATTTAGGATGTTTGAATTTACACCGGTACATTAGTCAAGGTATGGAATTTCTGATTATGGTATAAATAACTAGGGATACAAGAGGTTACAAATATAATTAACTGGTTAATCTTTTTCAGTAACCGGTTATTAACCGGTTACCGAAAAGCCTTATGTAGTTTAAATAATTTATAGTACGTAAAAAATGTCATACAGCTCGAACCGCTCCGTAGAAACAAAAGTTATTTCAAATTTGAAATCGCTTGTGTTGATAGCATGCCAGTTTGATAATAAAATGTACTATACAAATTATTTTCATAATTTTGTAAATGTATGCTATATATTTTTTTATTTTTCCTGTGTAAATGCATAGGAGTAAAAAATTAAAGAACTACACAATGTTCATTTTTATGTTTTATTAACTTATTTTTGGTTGGGCCGCTTATATTACGTTTGCGTCGTATCGTTCACAAAAATGGCGTATTCCTTTGTTCGTTCTGTTATAATATTTAAAACTCAAATTTCCTTAATATAGAAATGTTTTTTTCCTTTCAATGCGACGTAAAGTGGGCTATGTGTGTTCAACGAATCCGCACCTCTTCTTATTCGATAATTGCATACAATGTATTTTGTTGTTTGCATTTTATCGTTTGTAGATGAAGCTGTATCGTTTGATTTTCATTTTACAATAAAAAATGTGCATAAAATAAAGGACACAAAAGCAAATTAAATTAATTTTGAACGAAATGTATGTTGAATATTTAATATAATCAGTACATTTATTAAATAGCGATGTAACTAAGTATAATGATCTTGAATACTGATAGTTACGTATGTTTGTAAACGTACCATAGCGCACAAATTTTACGCAATTACACGAATAAAAAATTTAATGGGTTTATTTTTAAAATATTTCTATTTGATGTTTAATAATTTAATTAGTTCATAATTTGCTTTCTTAAATAAAACTTGCATCGGACAGTAATGGTCGTATTGTTGGACGTACATTATCACAATGATATTAATTTTTAACTCGTAAAGATTGTAACTAGGAATGCAATTCTTCATAAAATTGTTACTTATAAACACGGAATTTTCGCGAGCAATCAGTGTTGGATATTGGTTAACAAAACATCAAAATAAGCCGTCCAATGTCTCAACTGTTTTTTATTGCGAGTTCAATAAACGTGGCAATTACGTCTTCGCTAATACCGGTAGATCCCACTCACCGCAGTTCGCTAGTTAAATTTTAGCGAGTCAAAAGACTAATAGTATCAGTTATCAAAACGTACCCCCTATTTGTTATCACAAAGGTATTGATTTAAATTGCTTTATTACTTTGTTGACATGTTATTTATTACCGGCAATGGTGCGGCCTGTTGTTCTTACAAGTCGCCAGCGCAAGTTGGCAGTATGCCACACGAAAAAAGTAAACAAGTACGAATTATTCCATGAAAAAAGCAACATACCGGTAATCAAATATTTTTTTCTAGGTTAACCTTTTCCGAAAATGTAAACGATTAACTGGTCGTTTCAGAAGGTTAACCGGTTAGCCGGTTTACTTCTTGCATCCCTATAAATAACATTAAGGATGTTTGAATTTACACGGGTATATTAGTCAAGGTATGGTATTCCTGACTATGATAAATAACTTTTAGGATGTTTGAATGTAAACGGGTACATTCGTCAAGGTATAGTATATCTGACTATGATATAACATTAAGGATGTTTGAATTTACACAGGACATATTAGCCAAGGTATGGTATACATGTATCTGACTATTATAAATAACATAAAGGATGTTTGAATTTACAAGGGTACATTGGTCAATGTATGGTATTTCTGACTATGATAAGTAACATTTAAGATGTTTAAATTTACATGGGTACATGAGTAAACGTATAGTATTGCTGGCTATGATAAATTACATTTAGGATTTTTGAATTTACACGGGTACATTAGTCAACGTATGGTATTGCTTACTATGATAAATAACATTTAGGATGTTTGAATTTACACCGGTACATTTGTCAAAGTATGGTTTTCCTGACTATGATAAATTACATTAAGGATGCTTGAATTTTAACACCGGTACATTTGTTAAGGTATGGTACTCCTGACTATGATAAATAGCATTAAGGATGTTTGAATTTACACGGGTACATCAGTCAAGGTGTGGTATTCCAGACTATAATAGTAAATAACATTAAGGATGTTTGAACTTACACAGGTACATTAGTCAAGGTGTGGTACTCCTGACAATGATAAATAGCATTTAGGATAATTTTACACAGGAACATCAGTCAAGGTATGGTACATTATTTAAGGTATGGTATTTCTGGCTGTGGTAAATAGCATTTAGGATGTTTGAATTTACACAGGTTTATAAAGCAAGGCATGGTATATATGACTATGATAAATAACATTTAGGATGTTTACATTTACACCGGTACATAAGTCAAGGTATGGTATTTCTGATTATGGTACATAACATTTAGGATGTTTGAATTTACACTTGTAAATTAGTCAAGGTATGGTATTCCTGACTTTGATAAATAACATTAAGGATGTTTGAATTTAAACGGGTACATTAGTCAAGGTATGGTATATCTGACTATGATAAATAACATTTAGAATGTAAGAATTTACACGTGTACATTAGTAAAGGTATCATGGCATTCCTTACAGTGGTAGATAACATTTAGAATGTTTCAATTAATACGGGTTTATTTGTCAAGGTATAGTATATCTGACTATGATAAATAACATTTGGGATGTTTGAGTTTACACGGGTACATCTGAGTCAAGGTATGGAATATCTGACTATAAATAAAAACATTTCGGATGTTTGAATTTACACTGGTACATTAGTCAAGTTACGGTATTTCTGAGTATGGTAACTAACATTTAGGATATTTGAATCACATGGGTACATTAGTCAAGGTATGGTATTCCTGACTATGATAAATAGCATTTAGGATGTTTGAATTTACACGGGTACATCAGTCAAGGTATGATATTTCAGACTATGGTAAATAACATTAAGGATGTTTGAATTTACACAGGTACATAATTATTAAGTCAAGGTGTGGTATATCTGACTATGAAAAATAACACTCAGGATGTTTGAATTTAAACGGATACATTATTCAAGGTATGGCATATTTGACTATGATAAATAACATTTTGATGATTGAATTTAAAAGGGTACATTAGTCAAGGTATGATATTTCTGACTATGATGAATGACATTAAGGATGTTTGAGTTTACACGGTCGGGTACATCAGTCAACGTATGGTTTTGCTGACTATGATAAATAACATTTAGTACAATTAAGTTAAATGGACACGGGTATTGGTGTTTTATCAGTACGGATATGGTTTCATGAGTTAAATCTGATGCAACGACCAAGAAATTCAAAGGAGGATTCTGTTGAATCAAATTGAAATGGGAAAAAGACAGAGACCTCATAAGGGGCCTTTTCACAGATTTTGGCATGTATTGAAGATTGTCATTAAATGCTTTATATTGATAATTGTAAACATTGGATCAACAAAGCTCCAGTAAAACAAGAATGAAATAAAAAAAGAAGAAAAAAAACAGTAACCCTCAGCTGAGCTGGAATCACTGACCCCTGGAGTCCTGGAGTAAACGTCTACCGCTAAGACCACTCGGCCATCTGTGCTTATACAATGATTGATGTATTTGATATTTTATATACCGTAAGCAATCCTCGTAGATTAACAAAATATAAAACAACAACAGAACTCTCCAAATTATTCATTTGTTTCCTGTTGCAACGCTTTATAATTTCAGGTTTTTAAATTGTCAAAAGATGCATAATGGATCATTTAGAGCATCGTAATTGTTCCGAATTTTACTGTTTCCTCACCAAATATCATAACTATAACGAAAATTTGCAAATCTGAAACAACTTTATTTGATTTTTTCAATTTACCAAAACGTGAAAAAGGCACATTTAATGCTTTGCAAAGCTCATGCCATTCCATTGGTGTCCACCATACATTCTTCTTTCTCCTCCTTTATGAAAATTTTGTATGAAAGTTACTGATGAAGTAATGTTTGGATGTTAGCATTAAGTATCATTTTAATGTTTTGGATTTTTTGTTTTGTTTGTTTATAATGAAGTTATGGACCTAAACATTAGAAATATAGGAATAGTGTGTAATTATAACAATACATGTTTTAATTGCATAATGCAGACTTTTAATTCACATATCAATTGCCAATTATTTCACAAGTTCTGCAATTAAATGACTGTCTGTATACATTATTTGATTATAACTATGGCATTTTAGTATAATGGCATACAATGGGAAAACAAATCTTTGCTAAATAAAAAAAAATAAGATTAAGGAAATAACATATTTCAATTTTATATTAAAGGTACTTAAGGTAAATCTACTTTTGTAAATATTAAAGATACCTATCATATCAAGACTTAAGTGTTTATTTTCACTTGCAACTGTTATGTGGCATTGTATCAATGATTATTGATATTATTATCATAATACACTCATTTAAATTTGTTTATTTTGATGGAATGTTATTTTGTAAGATACCAGTCTTGTCAGTTGTAAGTACCTGGCCAGTCATGGTGTGCATTTTCTACTGTAACAGTTGAAATGAAACCAACCGTCCATCGAAGTATACTTAATTTAATGTCATTAAAAGATTTCTTCCCTTCTTTATAATTACGTTATAAAATTAAGGTTATAAACAAAAGGACATGTCCATTAAAAATCTTCCTTTATAGTTACAATATTTCTTGGATATGTCAAAACCATCAATTTTAGATAAAAACTTAGTGCAAAAGTAATGCATCTTTAGATACAATAGTTTTGCACCAAATTATATTGGCTAAAAAGGAATAAATTTTAACGCAACAGTATTGTATCTTGATATTAATCAAATACATTTAAATGAATCAATATTTAAACAAATTGTTAACTGTTATGTTTAAATACAGTTATTTACTACAAGTTTTAGCCTGGTTTTTATCAGGAAGTGAAAATTAGGGAAACAAGGATGTTTTTTTGATCTCCTGTAAAATTTTAAAAATGTGAGTTACAATAGTTTTGCGCCAAACCCTCGATTTACGTATATGAAATTACAAAGTGGTGTTATTGTATTACCTTTTACAAAATTTACATTGCTGGTTTTGCACTAGCCATAAAACATTTATCATGGATTAGCAAGTAACAACCAATTTATTAATAACACAATAGAACGGAAATCATATTAATTGCATTATGCACTTACTAAACAAGCTATTTGCTACTGTTTAGAATTGCACTATCTTACTAAAAATGATCACAGGTACTTAGTGCTTTTACATACTTGTGGTAAGTTTTGTATTACTAGTTTGACAATAATCGGCAGACACTTGTCGATATACAGACAAAATTTGCATGGAAACTTTTCATATTTTTTCAGCATGATTGCCTTCAAATTGTTAATTTAACAACCCTTTGACATTGTTTGCACATCTGATCTTATTATACCATAGCTGATTTTTGTTTATAGATAGACATTTATAGACTTTTCAAAGTTCTATAAAAGTTCACACATGTTCCATCCAAGTAAACAAACAGAACCAATAAAGATCACCACAGATAATAACTGTGTGTATAGCTTGGAAATTTTGATAGTTCGGGAATCCCTCCTTTGTTGATTTCTGTAAACCAAAACTGTCAGTTTTGCTGGATAGAATGGCTTGTATAATGCCCAGCTCTTGCCTTGGCAGAACAGTTCTAAAAACGGAAAACCAACAAATATCTTAAAATTTGATCAATAATGCAGACAATTTATAAATGTCTTGTTTTTTTTGAATCTGGAAGATTTTTTACGTAAGATTGTGGTACGAAAATTCCAACGGTATCGGATTTTGTGGTTTTAGGTCTAAACTAATTATAGTGATATGTAACCTTTCGGGATATCGGTAAAGTGCGAGCAGACGAGGTGTAAATACGTTAAAAATTAAAGCTAAAAGACTAAAAAGTTAGATCTGAATATCTTAAAAATTTGTGAATAAATGTGTTTCTGGTGGATAACAACGACAACTTACCAGAATATTGCTCATGATCACACGTAATACTTCTTTCTGAGAGCGAATGGAAAATGCGTCACAAATTCTGATACATAAACAGTAGGGTGTCGTTATTGAAATACCGCGAGAATACTGGAAGAATAGAGATGCCAACTATAGTGTTTAAAACAAATAATTTTTTAACAAGCGTTTGTGATTTGTCAGGAAAATAATAACAATAAGATATCGAAAAGATCAAAGCAAATAAATTCGACAGAAATCTGAGATTCGGCAATATATTAAAGACGGGTTATGTTCCCCTAAATTGTGTTTGGTGAAGACTGTTACTATATGTAGTGAACCAGTCTTCGGCTTATACCCACTAAAGAAGAGCATTCAGGGGAGATAATTGAGTAATGACCTAATTCTGGAACGGTTGCGAAGAAAAACAAATAATGCAAGAATATTTAGTGCGATTCGCTACACAATTATGATGTCATTGATATAACTTTTCCTGAGGTATGTATTTACACGTGATTTAGCATATGTCAAAGTGTTTTTGATTTGTTCAAGTTCATAAATAGCATCGCGAAAATATATGTCGCATGGCAAATTTTTTTAAGACGTATCCATATGTGGTATCAGGGTTCGACACTAAGGCACGTCCGACAGACATTGTCTAGTAAGATCGATGGTCGGGCTAGTAAAACTGTGGGCTAGCTTGTCCGACAGATCGTACATACAAAATCTATACTGATTCATATAACTATAACTAACCGAAAACCTTTTTCTCTTAATGTGTAAAATAACTATTGTATCCATTATTTATATCAGAACAAAACTAGCGTATATAAATAAACGTGGAGCATTCACATGATTCATCGCTATTTTTAGACGCGAAGGAGAGCTTCCCGCAGAAATAGCTTGTTTCCATTGGTAAAGTTGTCATGAATATTAACCCTTTGCATGCTGGGAAATTTGTAGTCTGCTAAAATGTTGTCTGCTGAATTTCTAAAATAAGCATTTTCTTCATTTTTTTTCAAAGAATACTATCAGAATAGCAAACAGTTTGGATCCAGATGAGACGCCACGTTCTGTGGCGTCTCATCTGGATCCAAACTGTTTGCAAAGACCTTCAAAGCTCGGTTCCAGCACTGAAAGAGTTAATGATTTTCTGCAGTGTCGTAGAACTTTACATCATGTTTTTACGACTTCTATCGAAAATCGGTATCGTCAATGTAAATGTTTTGGCGTAGCAGAGATGAGAATGTAATTTAAAGAATGGCTTGTTCAAGATAGGATTTTCGTCCGACAAATAAGTTAATAAAGAAGAATCCGACGGTAAAACTGACACATATTATGATGGAAAAGGGCCTTGGAGCTGTGGTAGCATGGAGCACAACGGTCAAGGAGGCCAGAATTTGATAACGTTTAATAAATGTCACCTGCTGTACAGACATCATTTGTTTAACTGGTGATAAACAGTGAAATTACAACAAACAATTTATGTTGTTAAATAGTTTTATTTTATTTTTTACCCTGTGCATCAAAATAACTTTCTTGTGTTCACTAATTATTTTCTGATAAAACCTGATTAAACAGTTACACGACACAATTCTGTTTATTTGCTATGTCATTTATGGTCTAGTAGACATCAGATTCGACAAACAAATTACCGGTACTAATTAACACTTGCGCATTTATAAAATTCGGACTTGGAGAATATGTATTAAATATCGAGACAGATGACCCGTATTAATTTTCAGGTCACTAGATCAAAGGTCAAGGTCACAGTGACTCAAAACAGTAAAATGGTTTCCTGATGATAACTCAATAATGCTTACGCCTAGGATCATGAAACTTCAGGGGTTTTTCTGCCTATTTTGGGAAAAGGAGTCTGACCAAATTGGGAATTCTTTATCGACAAAATTGGTCATTTTGGGAATTTTTGCTTCGATGAAACGGCTCATTTGGGAAAAAATTGTGAATTAATCATGCTTAAATAATTCAGTGTTTTAACAAATAAATTTGTTTTTATTTGGTTATTTTGTCTTCTTTATGTAAACAGATGCAATATTGGGCATGTTCAACGTTAATTCAAGTACTGCAGTTTTGTTTTTCAGTTACAGCTACACTCTGTGATAAGAACTGAACAGTCAAAACCTTATAGAAAATATTTTTGACCAAAACAAACACTGGTTAGTCACACAAGTTATAAGACCACTTTATTTTTTTTTTTTTTTTTGGAAATTGAGATTTTTTTTTATAATTTCGGTTTGGGATCAGGTCCGTTTGCTTTGGGAGTGCCTCTGTTGTCCGGAGGCGCAGACAGTGCTGAAAAACCCCTGAACTTCATAGGTACATTGATCATGACTGGCAGATGACCCCTATTAATTTTCAGGTCACTAGATCAAATGTCATGGTCACAGTGACTCAAAACTGTAAAAAGGTTTCCTGATGATAACTCAAGAATAATTAGGCCTAGGATCATCAAACTTCATAGGTACATTGATCATCACTGGCAGATGACCCCTATTGATTTTCAGGTCAAAGGTCAAGGTCACAGTGACAAAAACTGTATCCACACAATGGCTACCACTACAACTTACAGCCCATATGGGGGGCATGCATGTTTAACAAACAACCCTTGTTTTAACTAAGTTAAAAAAAAAAATCCATTAAACATGCTTTATCTTTATCGTAACGGTCTTTTTGATGATTCATTATTGAAGCAGTTTATTGTACTCTGCATACAGTACTGAGTTAACAAAAAATCCGGACAAAACTGGATTGTGTTAGGTGTTGTGAAATCATGCTTAGCCTGTATACTGACCTCATTGTGTAGACTGCGATGTTTTGACAAAAGGGATTAACATGTCATGTGCGTATGCAAATCTTCGGGGATTTTTTTCTGTCAATTTTACTTTTTTGTGAATTGGGAATTTTTATTTTGAAAAAATGGGAATTATTTTTTTTTTATTGGGAAAAATGGTCTCTGATATAGGGAATGGTGCCGTTTTAAGGTACCAACTTTATATAGAGGAAAAACGCTGAGTAGTTGACAAAGGATCGTAAATTGGCTTTAAAATTTTTCGGCGAAGTCAATATCGCTTTGATCTTAAGAATGGCTAGTTGCAGTAAGAGCCAAAATACACTGATTGGAAAATTTCAGGCGCCCCCCATACTCTGATTTCGAAATTCAAGCGCCCCAGTTAGGGACCGTTACATGGCCTGTGGAAAGCACTGAGTTAATGTTTTGGAATTTGTAGAAGCTTTAAACATATATGTTTGCTATTCGCAACCACTTTATTTCTAAAAAAAGAATTTGCATTATTTATAATTAGTTGAACTTGTTGTTCCCATTACTAAATTTTCATATATATATATATTTACTCCAAGATAAACAATTATCAAGAATTAATTAATTTCCCATACAATTGCCTGAGTTGCCTTCTCAGCCAACCTCTGATTATACCACATGAGGCTAAAAAACCTGTAAAAACACCGATTTTTATATCAAACAATTTGATATTGACCGATGCACATTGATGTTTCACATAAATTTACTTTCAATTTCAACTGATTTTCAAAAAATAGTTTGTACATATTGCATCAATCTAACTTTAGAGTTAATTGATGATTGGTTGAATAAAAACAGTGCTCGATACGCGCATATCACGTTACACGATTTACACATGTTCAATTCGGGTCTCTGTCCCAACTGGTCATCAAATACACACTTAGACGTAAAAGGTCAAATTGTGCACACAAAAACAAATAGTAAAGACTGTAATATTGTCATTCATGATTCAATGGTAAAATGATTTAAGCAAAACTGACACCGTTGAAGGGACTTCTTACCTCAATGATTTATGTCACACTGTAAAGTAAAAAGTCACAATGTTCGATATAACAGCTATTCCAGAATGTCACTTTGTCATTCATCATGGATTTTTAGCTCACCTGAGAACATTGGTTGAAAAACATGGCTGCCAGGAGGCTTAAGGCATTTTTCTTTATATGGCTACATGTATAGTAAAACCTTGTTAAGACTCTAGAGCCACATTTATTGTCCCATCATCTTGAAACTTGGTCAGAAGGTTTGTTCCTTCGATATCTTATACGAGTTTAAAAATGGTTCCGGTTACTTGAAAAACAGTGCCACCCTGGGGATGGCATTTTTAGCTCATCTATTTTTTGAAAAAAAATTATTAGCTATTGTCATCACTGGGGACTGGGCAGGCAAAGTTAGATAACTATGCAGGGGTGGCGAAATCAAATGTCCGAGTTGCCCGAGTCGTACATTTGCTTGTCTGGGCAACTGATTTTTTTTCAATTAAGTTGTCCGTGGACAACAAGTTTTTTAAAAGTCGGGCCCAGGTATACAAAAAAAATACATTGTATTAAAGCCGTAATTAAGTTTTACAAAACCGGATGTTGACATGCGATTACATTGTCAGTGCTATTTGCGGAGCAATCAAGCTAAAATACGGGCACTCTCATGCGCAGTGATCTCCCTTATTCTATACGAGACCAGGAGCTTGCCGCATTTTAAACATTCGGCCCGACTGTTAGACAGTGTACAGATTGGTTTCTTTATTTTTACAATCAGACGGAAATAAAAAGTATCAAAGTAAGATAATCAAAACACGGTCTACCTTGTTATTTAAGACGACTTTAATAGTAAAAATGGAACATTTATTTATTTTAAATCTTCAACAACGGAGCAGAAACCGAAGCTTTGAGCAGTCCACCTCCAAAAAAAAAAACTAAGAAAGATTATGATAAAAAATATGATCTAAGTAAACGCACCAGAACTTTTCAAGAAACTTGGCTCACAGATTTTCAATGGTTACCAGTTGATGATAATCAAATTGCTACCAGTAGCGGAGCCTCAGTCTGATGAGGTCGACATATTGAACTAGTTTGATTTGTTAAGATAATGATGTACTTATGTTCAACACATGTTTTAATAACACTAGCTTTGCAAGATTAAAAGTTTTAGAAAGTCTTTATATTGTTTATAATATACTGCGAAATGAATGTACTATTGAAATACAACTATAAACAAAACTAGCAAATCATACTCATTATAGTATATTCCACATTGTTTTACATTACTCAACAAATGCGTTTATAATTTATAAAAACAATAACGGACAAGTGTAGTTCAACAACGGACAAGTTAAATTTCCTAAATGGTTGTCCGTGGACAAGTATAGTTTTTTGAGATTTCGCCACCCCTGCTATGGCGTGCATTTTGACAGAATTATGTGCCCTTTTAGAAAATTGAAAATTTGGTTATGTTTTGTGTTTAGGTCCATTTTATTCCTAAAGTATCAAAGCTATTGCTTTCATACTTGTGACACTTACTTACTATCATAAGGGGACTGGGCAGGCAAAGTTATGTAACTCTGACTGGCATTTTGACAGAATTATGGCCCCTTTATACTTAGAAAATTAAAAAAATTGTTAAGTTTTGTGTTTTGGTCAAATTTACACCTAAAGTATCATAACTATTGATTTCAGACTTGGAACACTCGCAAACTTTCGTAAGGGGACAGTACAGGACATAACTCTGGTTGTCATTTTGACGGAATTATGGCCCTTTTTTGACTAAGTAACTTTGAATATATGGTTACATTTTGTGTTTACATCCACTTTACTTCTCAAGTATCAAGGCAATTGCTTTCATACTTCAAACACTTTCATACTACACTGTAACTCCAATATAACGCGCTCCGTTATAACGCTGAATCCAATATAACGCGGGGGGTGCTTGGATCCCATTTTTTCTCCAACCTTCCATTTGATTTCTGATTCAAATCCTTATTATGCAACTTCATGTATTTTCAGACAATTCAAAGATGGCGGCAATCACATGTTGATTGCTTTATTCAACCGTCCGTTGAACCGATTATAATCGCCTCGAGGTTAAACAACACCGACAGCTAATTGGTGTTAATCTGTTGTGTAATGTCAATAAAGGTGTGAAAAACTCGCGTGTCAGTGTTTATTACATGTATTCCTCATCAGAGCGGTTCAGTGCGATAATTTCCATAAGTTAAGTGCAAGCGGGATAGTTATACAATTAAAGTAATTCAAAACGATTGAAACATTCTTACTTTGATATGGTTGCAGTCTGACTATATTAAATGAGCGGCTGTGAAATATACTGCCCACTGTATAAAACAACTTTTTCTGTCATTTCATTATCATTCTAGTATTATGTCATTTAATCTTTCAGTTCGTGTATAAGAAATTAAATAATGCAGACGATTTATTTACATGCGAACGCAGTACACCAGTTATTGTTAACAGAGTTTCACTTTCATTTTCACGCGGTATCAGAGAGTCCCCGGGAAACACGTTTTTTTGCATGCGTATGACGCAATAAAACAATTTTTTGTACATGAATCGTATTGCATTCATTCTAAATTTAAAGTCGCTGGTCCAATGAAAGCTCTGCCCCATAATGCACTGTACTCTTAACACTTCTGAAAATGGCATATATGCGTACGGTTGTGTTTACGAATTTCTTAAACATATATCGTCATTAATGTTCAAGATTATTATTTTTTAAGTGATGTTGCAATTTTATTGGATTATTGGATAAATGTGCACATAAGAAAAGCGGTATTATACTGTTATCAATACGATTCGGTTTATATGCATGTATTTGCGTCAACACAGCATGGCAATATACATGACCTATATTATAGGCTATTCTATACCTGTTTTTTTTATAGCCCCCTGCAGTAAATGAGCACAAAACTTATAACGCGGATCCGTTATAACGCTGTTTCGCGGCTTGGACCCCATTGACCGCGCTATATTGGAGTTACAGTGTATCATGAGGGTACTGTACCTGGCAAGTTGACCTTTGAATGACCTTGACTGTCAAGGTCAAATAATTAAATTTTGCTAACATTGCCATGACTTCGTTATTTATGATCAGATTTGATTGATACTTTGACAATGACAAAACAACTCTTACCTGACATATACTACAATAGACTCCACCGAAGACCATGCCCCCCCCCCCCCCCAAAAAGTAATTTTTATTTTTCAATTTGTTTTTATAAAGATCATCTTATAAATGACCACACCCTCACACTATACCTCCCCCGACCCCCCCCCCATAAATTTATTTTTTATTTTTTTGAAACATGGTTAAAAAAAACAAAAATATTTATTTTTATTTTTGAAAGACCGTCCAACTATCCCACCCAAGAAATCCTGCCCCCCCCCTTTTTTTTATATATATTTTTTGCAATTATTTATTATTTTTTGAAGATAATGTAATAAATGACCACACCCCCACACTATACACCCCTCTCCATCCCACCTCTCCATCTTTTTATGCCCCCGGTAGGGTGGCATATAGGAGTTGAAATGTCCGTCAGTCAGTGTATCTGTCCGTCCGTCCGTAAAAAACTTTAACGTTGGCCATAAATTTTGCATTATTCAAGATAGAAACTTGATATTTGGCATGCATGTGTTTCTCATGGAGCTGCACATTTTGAGTGGTAAAATTTCAAGGTTTACATCATCCTTCAAGGTCTAGGGTAGAAAAAACAAAGTCAAGGGACGTAATAAGCTTTAAATTGACATAGTTATCTGACCTAGCCACGTATATATTTTTGTTAAATAAATTAAAGCGGCGCAGTAGGTGGCATTGTGTTTCTGACAAACACATCGTGGGAAAAGGTCAAGGTCATCCTTTACGGTCTACGGTAAAAAATACAGATTTAAGGGAAGTAATAAGCTTTAAAAAGGGAGAAAATTATTCAATATGAACATAGCCACTTTATATCTTTGGCATGCATGTGTATCTCATGGAGCTGCACATTTTGAGTGGTGAATCTACAGTCACGGTAGTGGCTCTAAATTATTTGCTACTAAAAATAAAGATTTGTTACAGACAATTATTTTCAAGGGAAGTGATTTATATAATTATAAATCTCATATTATATATTTCCTTACCAAGAATTGAAGTTCTTTTCACAGTTACTATACAGATTTATTATTTTGATTATTTATAACCCAAATGATTGATTTTTTTAAATGATATAATTATAATTTCTTTGATGTTCATTACATACCTGTGGACTTTAGACTAGGTCCATAGATACATGATCAACTCTGGCTATGATCTCTTTTAAACCACAGGCCTTGGTTGTCAGTGATGTCTGACATGGTCATAATTGACTGTGAGACCCTCCCCACCCACCCCCACCCCCGGTTGGATTGGACAAAATTCAAGGGAATTAATAACCTTTAAAGGGAGATGATTTCTATACCTGCCAAATGATAAATAGAAATTTTATTTCAATGCAGCGCATGAGTAGGGGGCATTGTGTTTCTGAAAAACACATCTCTTGTTTGATTGAAGTATTGAGATAGGTCCCTTCAACTTTAAAAATAAAAAAAGATGAGTGGTCTGCACCCGCAAGGCGGTGCTCTTGTTTCGTTATGTGGCTATAGTTTAACTTTGTTAATACTCTAGAGTCCACATTTATTGTAAAATCTTCATGAAACTTGCTGGTAAAAAATATGGCTACAGTAAAAACTTGTTAACACTCTAAAAGTCACATTTATAGTCCAATCTTCATGAATCATGGTCAGGAGTTTTGTTCTTATGATATCTTGGATGAGTTCAGGGCTCGACATTAACTTTCAAAGCCACTTGTCCAGTCGGACAAGTAGACCATTAAATTTCACTTGTCCTGACCAAAAAGCAACTTGTCCTGACCATTATATCTTTATTCTGCTCAGTATTTTGCAAAATAATGAAATAATACAAAATGCTCAAATCATAAAGACTTGAATCGTTCAAATTACATGTAAACATAATTGTAGGCAATTTCAATACAAAAATAACTGACTAGAATAACAGGAAAACTCAAGATTATTGATTTTTAAACATTATACAAAGCCATTATACCTGACCAAAACTTGTGTGTTGCCAATATCAAACAGAAAATGTTAAAAGTGATGTATATGTACAGTACTTAACTGATATTTAAAAAAAACAAAATCATTCTATACATAGGGAGGACGTCACTACGTTAATTGTCTGTAAGATCGGTGTGTACCGGTGTCGTAAAATGCATATTCTTTACAAGGGAGAATATTCTTGTTATCTTGGCAAAGAAAAAAATGTTAAGGGTTGCTTCCCTTGTGAACAGTTCAGTGTAGTTCATGTATCACATGGAACTATCGGAATATCTCGGGCTTCGACGATTAAACGTAATCAAAATATACTTGGAAAAGTTGAGTGATATCTCCACAGAAATAATGGCTTTAAAGGCATTTTTTCTAAGTTATACAATTATAATGACCACTTGTCCTGTCGGACTAGCAAATTTCTTTATTTACTTGTCCGGACTAACAATTTGGTTGTCCCGGACAGTCGGACTACCTTTAAAGGGATCTTTTCACGCTTTGGTAAATTGACAAAATTGAAAAAAGTTGTTTCAGATTCGCAAATTTTCGTTTTAGTTATGATATTTGTGAGGAAACAGTAATACTGAACAATTACCATGCTCTAATATAGCCATTATATGCATCTTTTGACGATTTTAAAACCTAAAAATTATAAAGCGTTGCAACGCGTAACAATTGAATAATGTGGAGAGTTCTGTTTTTGTCGTTAAATTTTGTGCAACTACTAAGATTGTTTATATAATGTATAAAATACGTTAAGAATGTGTACTCGGCGGAATAGCTCAGTAGGCTAAAGCGTTTTTACTTCAGGACTCTGGCAGAACTCCAGGGGTCACTGGTTCGAAACCTGCTCCGGGCAATGTTCTTTTCCTTTTTTTAATTTTATTCTTGATTTTTTACTGGAGCTTTTACGATCCAATGTTTACATTTATCAATATAAAGCATTTAATGAATAAGTTAAAAAATGCCAAAATCTGTGAAAAGGCCCCTTTAATGTCGAGCCCTGGAGTTTGAAAATAGTTCTTGTCTGTTGAAAAACATGTCCGCAAGGGGTCAGTGAGGCATTTTTCCTTATATTGGCTAAAGTAAAATTCTGTTTACACTCTAGAGCCCACATTTATTGTCCGATTATCATGCAACTTGGTCAGAAAATTTGTCCCAATGATATCTTGGATGAGTTCAAAATGCTTTTGGTTGCTTTAAAAACATTGTTGCAAGGGGGTGGGGAATTTTACCTTATATGGCTTTGGTAAAACCTTGTTAACACTCTAAAAGTTACATTAATAGTTCACTCCTCATGAAACATGGTTAGAACATTTTTATGCTCCCCCAAAATTTTTGGGGGGAGCATTAAGTCGCCGCTTCGCCTGTCCGTGCGTGTGTCCGTCCGTCCGTGCACATTTTTTGTCCGGGCTATTTCTCGGCAATTAATGACCGGAATTCAATTAAACTTTATGGGAAGCTTCACTACCAAGAGGAGATGTGCATATTATCAGCCGGTTCTGGTCGGATGATTTTTCACAGAGTTATGGCCCTTTGAAATTTTCCATTAACTGAACATAAAGTGCAATTCTTGTCCGGGCTATTTCTCAGCAACTAATGACCGGAATTCAATGAACTTTATGGGAAGCTTAACTACCTTGAGGAGATGCACATGTTATTTGTGGGTTCTGGTTAGATGATTTATTTAGAGAGTTATGGCCCTTTGAAATTTTTAAGTTGCTAAACCATCCATCGTATTATTTTGTCCAAAGTTATGCCCCTCAAGACGTTTCCTTTTATCTGAATATATAGTGCAATATAATATATTGTGACAAAAAAAACCTTTGGGGAGCATCACCCGTCTCCGACGGTTTCTTGTTTTAATGATATCTTGGGATGCACAGAACTGGTCAGTTCCTTTGTATCTCAGGTGAGCAAGAGGAGGCCTTTAAGGCCTTCTTGCTTAAATAACTAATAACAAAGGACAACAACAAGGAGATGGCATATTGCCTGTAACACCCATTTCTGTACCTCAAAGGTCAAGGTAACACTTAAATATGAAAGGTTTTATTGGCTCATAAAACAGCAGGTCCAATCTGTAACATCATCATTCACTTTTTAGTGCTCATGGTGAGCTATTGTGATCGCCTTTTGTCCGTCGTGCATCGTCAACATTTACCTTGTTAATACTCTAGGGGCCACATTTATTGTCCAATCTTCATGAAACTTACTCAGAACATGTGTCCCAATAATATCTTGGACGAGTTCGAAAATGGTTCCGGTTGGTTGAAAAACATGGCCGCCAGGGGGCATGGCAGTTTTCCTTATATGGCTATAGTAAAACCTTGTTAACACTCTAGAAGTCACATTTTTAGTCTAATCTTCATGAAACTTTGTCAGAACATGTGTGCCAATAATATCTTGGACGAGTTCGAAAATGGTTCCGGTTGGTTGAAAAACATGGCCACCATTGGGCGTGGCAGTTGTCCTTATATGGCTATAGTAAAACCTTGTTAACACTCTAGAAGTCACATTTTTAGTCCAATCTTCATGAAACTTGGTCAAAACATGTGTCCCAATAATATCTTTGACGAGTTCGAAAATGGTTCCAGGTGAATGAAAAACATGGCCACAAGGGGCGGGGCAGTTTTCCTTATATGGCTTTACTGTATGGTAAAACCTTGTTAACACTCTAGAAGTCACATTTGTGGTCCAATGCTCATGAAACTTGGTCAGAATATTTGAACTAATAATATCTGGGCAAAGTTTTAAAATGGTTGAAATCAGTTAAAAAATATGGCCGCAAGGGGGCGTGGCATTTTTCCTTAAATGGCTATTTACTACAAAACCTTGTTAACACTCTAGAAGTCACATTTATTATCCAATCTTTATGAAACTTGATCAGAACATTTGTTCTACCAATAGCTTGAGTGAGTTTAAAAATGGTCATAGTTTGTTGAAAAACATGGCCGCCAGTGGGGGGGCAGTTGTCCTTATATGTCTTTAGTGAAAACTTGTTGACACTATATTAGCCACATTTATTGGCCAATCTTCATGAAACTTGGTCAGAACATTTGTCCCAATGAAATTTTGCCAGAGATTGAAGCTGGGTCATATGAGCTCAAAAACTAGGTCACAAGGTCAAATATAAAAAAAACATGTTAAGTCACTTTTTTGGTCCAAAATAATCTTCATGAAACAGCTTGCATTTTTTTCAGAATAGTCTAGTTCCTTTGGCTTTCAGGTGAGCGCCTTAGGGCCTGATGGCCCTCTTGTTAAATAATGTAGTTATTTTACTATAAATTTTCACCATTACTGCCATTATAGACAATCTGCTGTACATGTTTCCAACAGGCATCTTTTATTGTTGATGTCTGACTTTTTTTTTTAGTCACAATTATAATTATTAGACTATGTTTAATAACTCACTGGCATATTGGCTTCTGTATGCTATATAAAATGTACAAAAAGAGGGATTCAGGTTGTCCATCATATAGTATCTGACCTGTATCTACATACCTGGTATATCTAAATAAAGATAGACAAGTTACATCACATGTATATCTGGCCATAAAGATGCCTATTGTATTTTCAGATCGACTCCTATTGCAAAAGTAAAGGATATGTGATCGGTGGATATTACCATGCCAACGAACATATTGATGATAACGAGTATGTACAGTTATGAAGTCATAATATGAGTTTACTTTACTTTGTTTATTTGAGTGTCTTGGTTTTATGGTCAAGTTGAATGATTTTTACCGGTAGTTGAGTTTAATTATATAGAAGTACTAACAAATTTCCTCAATAATAACCATTAACCGGTGGTTTTTTACAAAACGCTTACAGATTTTGAGCTGAATTTTCGTATGCGAGTCTACCTAAATGCCTTACAGATGAAGTGTGAGTTTTTTCTGGTCCATAGATTTTTGACAAAGTTACGGGCCTTGGAATAATGAATTCTCTTTAAAATAACACTTCTGGATTTTTTCCATAAGGTGTTTAAATACTGTCCTTAGTCCGTAACTTTATCAAATATCTATGGACTGAAACTTCATGATGAGGTTTTCAATTGGTATATAGCTGCTGTTTGGTTTCAAAGTGCAGTAGTTTTTTTCACATATGCAGCTCTTGTTTGAATTTCAAATTATATATGGTAGGGGTAGATACATATCACCAATAAATAACTTTTGACTTGAATTTTTTGCTGTCAAAAAAGCTGTGTTCAGTTGCATTTGTTGCCATCTGAGATTGTTTATTCCCTAATTTTGGAAGCAGCTTTTTATGCCACCGGTAGGAGGGCATATTGTTATCGGACTGTCCGTCCGTCTGTCTTTCCGTCACACTTTGTGTTTAGGTTTTGAAAAATGCTCATAACTTCTATGTCCCTTAAGATGTAACCTTCATATTTGGACAAGGCCTTTCCATAGGCACAAAAATTTTGACCCCTGTGACCTTGACGTTGAACTTAGGGTCCGCGTTTTAAGGTTTCGAAATCTGTGTTTAGGTTTCGAAAAATGCTCATAACTTCTATGTCCCTTGAGATATAACCTTCATATTTGGTATGCACATGTATATAGACGAGGCCTTTCTATAAGCACACAAATTTTGACCCCTGTGATCTTGACGTTGAACTTAGGGTCCGCGTTTTGGTTTTGAAATCTGCATGTAGGTTTTTAAAAAATGCTCATTACTTCTATGTCCCTTGAGATATAACCTTCATATTTGGTATGCATGTGTATATGGACAAGGCCTTTCCATACGCACACAAATTTTGACCCCTGTGACCATGACCTTGAACTTAGGGTCGGTGTTTAGGTTTCGAAATCTGTGTTTAGGTTTTGGAAAAAGCTCATAACTTCTATCAAGCGTTTATAAGGGGAATAAAGCATCCTATGGTGACAGCTCTTGTTTGTTATTTAGAAATTTCAGGTTTGCCTAAATGCACATATCCCTTGTTGTTGTTTTCAGATTAAATCCTATAGCTAGACATATAGGTAGGAAAATTCAGGAGAACTTTTCAGAGGCCTGTATATTTATGGTAAGATAATATTTACATACAATTATTATAATATGTAGATGGCAGGGTCTGCTGTGTTGGCTTATGTTGGTTTGTTGGTCCATTGATTGTTTGGTTGCTGTATCAAGATGTATCCTTCAGTTGCTATGTCATCTTCAACAAATATTATTTGAAATGTTTGTGAGAATAACTATGTTTGCACCTGGAGAATCTGCCGATATCAACAATTAAATCCAACGGATTGCCTGGTTAGCTTTCCTATCTTATAGAAACAGGCTTCTCTGAATGTTTGATGGCAAAATGTTTGGGCCAAGCAATTTAACCCTTTCCCACTCAGAAGCAAAGTGAAAATGGCTATGTGCTACCAGCATACAACCAGAACAGCCTGGGAGTAACTCACTGCCTGTTCAGGTTTTATGCTGTTTGCTGCTCATCAGTACATGTATCCAAGGGTTGGAAATGAAGCCTTTAAAACTTGGATCTAGTAAGAAGGGCCTTTTATGAAATTTAAGTTTCAAAGGGAATACACATGTGTAAAAATACGTATCTAAGTGGTAAAGCGTTAATTGTCATAGGAACTGCCAACATAGCGTTGAAATGACCTTTGCCTTTTCATTTGTAATAGAGATCTTTTCACAGATTGACAAATTAATTCTTTTGCAATTTATTATTTGGATCTTCACCAAACACTTACAATTATGTGTCTAGAAGAAACAAACTTTGTTATGAATAGCTTCTGTCCGTTTACAACCTGAATAATTAATTTAAGTATTTTGATTGTAACAAGTGCTATATTCTAACATATACCTTTTTTAAGTTATAAGACTTCTTATTTTAGTCAAAATATTGTACACTTTGTCACAGTAAGTGTTTTCCATTTGCAGGTTGATAACCACAGGGTAAACTCCCGAAGCGTCTCAGATGTTTATAGATTGTATAAGTTATCAGACTCCTCAGAATGGAAAGAAGTAAAACAGTAAGCAGTTTAAAACTTAATCATATGCTGTAACTTTTATTTCAAATTATTCCACATCCATTTATTTCAATGGCATGATCTTGAATGAATTACAGAAATCTAAATTTGTTTTTGTACAATGTAATATTTCATACATGATTGTGCATTTGAAAAAAAAATTCTTTCAAGCGCAGCTTATTAGTTGTCATCACATCAGAAATCAAACTAAAATCATGATAAATTATTATTGATCTGGGATGGCAAACTAAATAACAATATTACACCTCAGAGATATTGGTCCTTCTATATCCATATGACCGGTTTCAGTCTGTAAAATGCGATAGAGGAATCTTATAGTATATGGACCGGTTACTATTTTTTGTATATGGACCGTTCGGGGTTACACACCACTAAATTTGCACTGTTTTACTGTAAAATGACGTCATTTTTAACGAAATGACGTCATTATTTCTGCGAAATTCTTCAGTTTATCACCTTTTAACCATAAACAATCGTACAGCACTGTAAAATTGTAAAGGGGAAAATCTTTGGTGTAATATAAGAAATGGTAAACTCCACTTCGGTCCCAATGGCATTATAGTGACCAGCCAGGCAGCCACAAACTGTATATGGACCTCAGCCTACGGCATCAGTCCATATACAGTTTGTGGCTGCTTGGCTGGTCACTATAATGCCATAGGGACCTCAGTTTAGTTAACTATTTCTTAAATAGATAAGGGATGGCAAATCAAATTACGATACATTATTATCAATCAGGGATAGCTAATAGTTTATGATTATGATAGATGATTATTTTTCGTGGATGCATATGGCAAACTTACTTACTATAAAATGTGAGTGATGAGGGATGGCAAACTTAATAACAGTAAATTATGATTGATCCAGGATGGAATACAAAATTATGATTAATAATAATCAATCAGGAATGGCAAACAAAATTTCGATAATTTGTTATTGATCAGAGATGGAAAAATTAAATAAAAATTATGATCAATCAGGGATGGCAACTAAATTATAAGTCTGTTAGAGATGATTTCAATAAGATATTGCAAACTAAATATTGATTAATCAGGAAGGGTAAACTAATTAGAACTGATTTTTTATTCTGATGCAACATAGAAATATTTCTTTAAAGGTTTTGAAATTGTTTGAATGTGAGATACTTAAAACGCAGTGTACACTGTAAACTGTTGAAACATGCACAAATGATGAAGTACTAATAATTTATCATTTAAGTATTGCTGGTGGAAGAATAAAATAATAATTATAAGAAAATATATTCCCTTCTTAATAATCCACGTTCATTCGCAGCTAAACCAAAACTGTTTTAGTTCTTGTCTTTTCGTGATGTATGATTATAAAATTTAATAAGATTTGTTGTCCATTCTCTTAAAATAAGAGCACTAGTCGTGTCTAACGACAATAAAACATCCATAACCTTAATCTGAATTATCGATCAAATACACTAAGCCAAGTTGAAATTTGCCAACTGTTCTTATTTCCTCATTGTCTTCACCAGGGAAACTATAGATGATCAGACTCGCCAGGCGTCGGCTGTGTTGTTGGAGCAGGAGCAGTACCGCTACCTGACAGACTTTGATAACCACCTCGACAATGTGGCCCATGACTGGAGGAACGTTAAGCTGAATGAGCTCATCAGCAAATTCTCTTAAAGCCTCATAGGCTGTAATTTATGCCTCCCATCAAGTGGGAGACGTAATAATCATTTCTCTTGAGCGTCCATTTGTATTTACGTCCTGGAGCTTCTGCAAACAACTCTTTTTTCAGCTACATGGTGAATCCTGCTCAATCTATCACAACTAAAGGATGGAATGAGTAATGATCTTTAAGAACAGAATTTTGGCAGAATTATGGCTCTTTGTCTGTTGATCATTTCCCAAAACTTGTTTTCAACTCCGCTCCTAGATGGATCTGTTACACTTGCACTGTTTGTGTGTGTAATGATTTTTTAAAAAGTAATTTCGGCTCGGACAATTTTTTGCATATTTACGGCCCTTTTTTGGTCCCCTATCAAATATATAGTATCAAAATTATGTGTTATTCCTAGACTTATCTGCTATGTGAATTTTGGTCAAATGTTCACAGATGAATGGCTTTAATCTGTAGATGATCGTTAAAAATGGAACTTTGGCTGGGACCATTTTTGTTTGAATTATGGCCCTTTGTCCTTTTGTCCACTGTAGTATATATATAGTGGATTTGTCTTTTTCCAAACATTATTGTGAGGGCATCAGTGTCTGTGACACATTTCTAGTTTACATTGTTATTACTACAGGATCAATGTTATATATTTTGGGTGCAAATAATTGTACATAGTTATTACTGTAGATGCAGTCTTGTTTAACTATGGTGTTCACATGTGAACATACTTATAACTGTGGAATCAATGTTACAAATGTATATAAAAATGATGCACAAATCTTTTGCCTACTGTTAATGAATATTGAAGATGAATAATAATACATTTGTATATTAGCAAAAAAGAAAATTTCATTTTCTTGTATGCATGCATGTTAACTTTAGAGCAAGGACCCAAAGTAAAGCTCAGTTTAGGGTTTTAATAGCTGGTTATTTATATTTGGCAACTTGGCAAACAATTAAAGTTTTCTTTCACAATAATTCACTATTTAATTGATAAATTCCTTTAAAGACTTGTTGAAAGGTAGAAAGTTGTTAGTCTAAAAAAACTTTGAGGTTTCATGTGCCTCTGCGCTAGCCAAGTTGTAACAGGATTTTATGCTTGCTATATATGTTTTTGTGCAACTTCATTGGTTGTGACATGCGTTATCGGATTGATTAAGGTCATCTTGAACCACAACAGAGCAGTGCTTTGTTCTAGTAACTAACAAGAGTGCCAAACTGTCACAAGATACGCCCGTTTGAAGGTTTTGGACAACTTGATAGCTTTACCATTTGAGTGGCAAAATGATATATTTTTGAAAATTAAGCAGCACATATTTGAACTTGACCTAGATATCAATTAGACACAACTTCTGACCAAATTTGGTAAAGACAGGATGAAAACTACTTCAATTAGAGAGCGGACACCATGCTAAATGCTTGAAATGCATTAAGTGACCTAGTTTTTGACCCAGCAAGACCCATATTTGTTCTTGACCTAGATATCATTTAGACTCAACTTCTGACCAAATTCAGTGAAGATCAGATGAAAACTACTTCAAGTAGAGAGCGGACACCATGCTAAACGCTTGAAATTCATTAAGTGACCTTGTGACCTATTTTTTGACCCGCCAAGACACATATTTGTTCTTGACCTAGATATCATTTAGACACAACTTCTGACCGAATTCGGTGAAGATCGGATGAAAAATACTTCAATTAGAGAGCGGACACCATGCTAAATCCTTGAAATGCACTAAGTGACCCAGTGACCTAGTTTTTAACCCAGCATGACCCATATTCGGACTTGACCTAGATATCAACTAGATGCAACTACTGACCAAGTTTGGTGAAGATCAGATGAATACAATTTGAATTAGAGTCCGGACAAAGTGGCGCCGTTGAAAATGCACTAATTGACCCTATGACCTAGTTTTTGACCCGGCATGACCCATATTCGAACTTGGCCTATATATCAACTAGATGCAACTGCTGACCAAGTTTGGTGAAGATCGGATGAATACAATTTGAAATAGAGTCCGGACAAAGTGGCCCCTTTGAAAATGCACTTATTGACCCTATGACCTAGTTTTTGACCCGGCATGACCCATATTCGAACTTGGCCTAGATATCAACTAGATGCAACTGCTGACCAAGTTTGGTGAAGATCGGATGAATACAATTTGAATTAGAGTCCGGACAAAGTGATGCCTTCCGCCCGCCGCCCGCCCGCCCGCCAAGGGGTTTCACATAATACGTCCCGTATTTTATACGGGCGTATAAAAATGATTTGTGTTGTCCATCAAATCGATTGATCTGTATTTACTAGTCCAGCAATGAGTTGACCAATGAACATTTGTTTAATTTACACCAGTTTATAATCATGATATAATATACCAAATGTACCTTAGTGGTAAACACACTTGGTTGAACAATAAATTTGAATACATTTAAATCATTGACCACAAATACTTTGATCATCAGGAAGTCTATTTGCTAATTTGATTTAGTTTCGTTATGGTAATACAAATCTCAGTTGGATTGAAATCTTGTAACATGATGCTGATGCAACTGTGAATTGAATGTAATCAGGGTTTTATGTAAATTTATTTGTATTGGAAGTTTCTTGGTGCTTATTTTACCATATTGTCACCTAGGTGTTCCTTTATTTCGTTTGATTTTTGTTGTAAAAAATGTTTTGTATTATATATATCCAACTGTTATTCAGTGCATTCATTTTACAAACTGTTATTTCAGAACCTGTATCATGGGTCCATTTTCATGTCTTGTTCTTTGTTAAGCACTAAAAAGTTTTATCTTAATATGACACATCGCCCCCTTGGTGTGGAAAGGTACCAAAGGTACCAAAAAGGTTATGACATTGAAATTAATAGGCACATGGTACCTTTTTGCACCAATTGGGCGAAATGTAACTGAAACAACTCGGATATTTGAGGTAAGGTACAGATTCTGGAATGCCTCAGTTTTGTTCTTTACTATTGAACATAAAATCATTTAGTAATTATAATAATCCTTTTAAATTAAAGATCTCTTATTATTATTTTTTATGCCCCCGGATGGAATGATCGGGTGTATACTGTTTTTGGCCTGTCTGTCTGTCATTCTGTCCCAAAACTTTAAGCTTGGGCATAAATTTTGCAATATTGAAGATAGCAACTTGTTATTAGGCATGCACTTGTATCTCATGGACCTGCACACTGTGAGTGGTGAAAGGCCAAGGTCTTCCATCAAAGTCAAATATATGGCTTCAAAGCGGCGCAATAGGGGCATTGTGTTTCACAAACACAGCTCTTGTTCAATGAGTTCCAATGCACAGAATTTAATTGTTTATACAAAAGCTTGTCTTTATTTAGGGTTCCAAGCCAGGATTTTGTTTAGGCACAGCGTCAAAGATCCTCAGCTGGCAATGAGATTCCATTTGTGTAAGTTTCATATATATGCCCAATAATGTTTTTCTGCATCATTCTAGATCTAAAACAACCACTTAATATTAATGTTGGAATTCAAGCACAGGGGTACCCCAGATTAGGAAATTCAGGCACAGTGCCATCCCTGGTCTTAAAGACCATGAAAATAAGCCACTTGTCCAATTTTGTTTAATGAAGCTTCATGTATATCAAGTGTTATTTTCCTTGTAATCGCAACAGACCGTTTTAAATGGACCAAAATGGTTCCCCCAAGTCATAGTGCCTAACAATGGAGCTGCCAACTTCAAAGAAACTTTCTGTCATTATCAACCATAGTTATTTGTACTTTGCAACAATCACGGTCATGCTATATTTATTTGGATATATAATATATAGACTTTTTAGCTAACTGGAGTACAAAATGCTCAAGGTTAGCTAAAGTGATCACTATCTTCCGTCGTGTGTTGTTATCTGATTACATTCTGCATTTTTTATGCAATTTGATGGAAGTGGGTGAGAACATTCATTTTGACAATACCTATTCAGAGTTATAATCAGGGTCACGCTCGAAAATGTGTGTACCCTGAACTCAAGTAAGTGCTTATGGGCCTTCATAGCGCTCTTGTATTTGTACTTAATTTAACACAATTTCCTTTTGCAATTGTTTCTTAGTCAACTAGGCCTTGTGTGGATACATTAACAACATATGCTATGTGTACCATTGGTTTGGAATACGTTGTCCTTGAGCCTTCGTAAAGGTACAGTGGCAACTTTTTATGTATACATTGAATTGCAGTTTTAGAATTTTACATTCCTTTCATACATGTTTCATTCATATGAAATATTTAATTACCACAAGTTTGATTTCTTTTTGTTTTTTTTAAGTGAGCTATACCATTCAAAAATGGGTCTTATACCATATTTTACCAACATGTGCACAAGTCTTGTTAGGAGCTACCATGTTTGGTAAAGAGACCACAAAACCAATTGTGATCTTAAGGTGGACAGAGTAGCTCGTGACCAGACTGCAATTACACTGGCTGGTCTAGAAATATTCTGGTCACATATGGCATAAGACCCATTTTGGCAGTACTGGGCTCAAATCATGTCTTTAGTCACATCATTTTTTGTTTAACATAGTTTGAAAAGGAATTTTTTTTGTTTGTGCAATATTTATGTACTGAATAGAAGTTGCCTATTTGTCTGAATCTAGAAATTAAATCGATAAAAAACAAGTAATCTTGTAATATATTTTATAATATCTATTTTTGACATGCTATGTAGCAGTAGTTGTAAATACTCCATGCTATGCTTGAACACTTCTCGAAAGACACCAGTATTACATGTCTTTTCTGAAATGGTTAATTTATTAATTTGGTCAGCTTCAGCTATGAGCATGTCAACAAATTATCAATATACTTAAATGCAGTTAAGTTTTGTTTGTCCATGTGTGTTACTAACTAGAAATATGCCACTGACACTTTCACCTCCACAACACGTGTTTGGATGCAGACAAGTCCACTGTAATATTCTACAGTAGACATTATTCTTTCTTTACAATCATATACACTTTCAGGTCATTCAACCATGAACACAAGAGAGATCAACCCAGTACTAAAAGGAGTTGAAAACACACAATTTGGAAACTATATATTCTATAGCTGCCCAAAATACTGCTATAAATCATTGCAGCTAAGTCATTTCTTTGCAATCATCTTCACCTTAAGGTCACATGTATTCAACTGTAAGTTTGGGAAAGAATGACCCATTAGTGAAAGAGGAGTTGAAAAAACAAGTTATTTAAGCTATATATTATATAGAGGAAACGGACACAAAGGGCTATATTTCTGTCAAAAATTGTTGCAGCCCCAAAACAATTATGTACGATCAACTACACATTAAGTCTTTCAACTACTAAAGTTTGTGCGCTACCAACCCATTAGTTAAAGATAAGTTCAAAGTGAGCTTGGGGATGGACACACCGGGCAATTATTATTGCCAGCCACTCAAAGTGGGCATAAAAATTAAATAAGATTAAACTTCTCTCGCTATGAAAGAGTATATTTAAATAAAATCTGTTAAAACTTACATTAACCCTGAAAATAGGTTGGTATTGGGCAAGTGTCATGGTACAAGTAGAAAATATTGTTGCTGTGAAAATGAAAACTACATAATAAACAACCATTGGCTGATTATGATATGTCTACATTTAATAGTAGTGCTATAAATACTTTACAAAATCAAAATGTTAATTGTTAATATTCTAACACTGAAAAATGTAAAATGCATCTTCAAACATCAAATGTAGGGCTTGTGAACATGTACATAAATTATGCAATAGAAAACAAAAACGCTCTTAATAGAAAGAAAGAACCTCATATTTTACTCATCGTATTATACAAATGTACGTAGATACAACACACATAATTTCATTTAAAATGGAGCACAGCAATTTGAGTAAATATAATTTTATAAATTGTTTATACAAGTACACTACTTGTATTTAAATCTGAACTTAGTTAACAACCAAGAACAAGTTTGTCACCTGTGACAAGTACACACTACATGTAAATTTTAAGTTTTGGAAGAAATCAAGAATATTGAGCATAGTTACATGTACATGTGAGAATGGGAATAATAATAATGAATGATAATTATTTTCATAAATTGCCTTGGTTTGTATTGAATAATTCATACAAAACAACCAAAATAAATGACCTAGATAAAAATAAAATCATGTAACATAAGTTCATTTTGGCGCTACTTTAGAAGCGTCCACATGTTTTTTAGGTGCCATGTTCTCCTTCAAGGGAGTTCTAGTTGTTGGGCCCCTATGACATGCCCCATCAACCTTTTCCAGCTGATTTTCCAGGAACTTCACTCTCAGGCTGAGCTGAATCTTTTCCTGAAACAGTCCCAATATGTAATTCTAATGAGGGAATCTTGTCATGCACAGAAAGAACACTTTGTGAACATCAGTCAAATTAGTGTTAAAAAACTTCCCACTGACATGTATGCAGTTCTTGTGGTGATTTGAGAGACAATTTGAGTCATGTTCTGAGAAAACTGGGCATAATGCATGTGCGTAAAGTGTCGTCCCTAATTAGCCTGTGAAGTCCACACAGGCTAATCAGGTACGACACTTTCCGCTTTTGATATTTTTCGTTACAATGACGTCTCTTCTTAGCAAAAAGCCAATTTAAGCGGAAAGTGTTGTCCCTGATCAGCCTGTGCGCAATGGCCAGGCTAATCTGGGACGACACTATGCACATGCATTATGCCCAGTTTTCTCAGAACGCGACACATTTGCATTGGCCAATATATTAATCTTGCTCTGGGGAAACAGGCCTTTATGCATGTGCATAGTGTTGTCCCTGATTAGCCAGTTCGGTACGACAACATTTTCCCCCCTACACAGGATTTTTGTTTCGAAGAAACCTCATTTAACCCTTTACCACTTAGTTACCTATTTCTACGCATTTGTAGTCCCATAGAAAGTTATATTGAATTAAAGACCTCTCTTACTAGATCATAGTTTTTAAGGCCTCAATTCCAACCCTTAGATACTGATGAGCAGCAAACAGCATAAAACCTGAACAACCTGCGAGTTACTTGCTGTTTACCCATGGACATTTTCACTTTGCCAGAACAAGGCTCTTTTTATTTTCACTGACATTTTCATAAAAGTTAGCAGAAAACTAACATTATAAGAGAAAATATGGACATGTAGTGTGCATGGGTACTTTTTATTGCAATAAAATCCTTTTGTTACAGCAGTATTAAGTCTAGCCTTTTAAATTCTGTTTTGTGGACAAATGTTTGGTCAGACGGATTTATTAAGTACAGTTAAGTAGTATGTTTAATAACTGCAACCTGACATTTGACCACTTTTAGAAAAAAGGTTCTGCATAATCTTCACATTGCTCTATTACAAAAAGGCCAAGTTTTATTCAAGTTTCATCAGAACTTTCTTACAAATCACAGAGTCCGGTTTCATCCAGTGTGCTTTTCAAGTTATTTTAGATCTGCAGATGGGCTGATAGATGATCCATGGAAAGGAAAGACAGACAGAATGTGATAGATGATCCATGGAAAGGAAAGACAGACAGAATGTGGCAAAACCCAAAGCTTAACCCTTTCCCCCATAAGAAGCAAAGTAAAAATGGCCTTTGCAACCAGCATAAAACCAGAACAGCCTGCCAGTAGCTCGCAGTCTGTACAGGTTTTATGATGCTTGCTGCTTATCAGTATCTAATTTTGGAAACGAAGCCTTTAAAATATTAATCTAGTAACAAAAGTCTTAAATTAAATTTAATTTTCAAGGCGCTACAAGTGCGTCAAAATACATATCTTAGTGGTAAAGGGTTAATGTGTATACCAAGTTTCAAGACAGTTATTTGTTGACTTTTTGAGTATTTACAATACAATAAGTTTTTAGTAACAGTGACCTGACCTTTGAACTTAGTAAAAAAAAAAGACTTGTCCATAGTCCTTTAATTACTTTTTATGTATGTTTATCAAGTTCAATCCAAGTATCGTCAATTCTAATTGAGAAATTGTGGGATCCAGTTAAACTGTGATGCTTACCTACACACTGACTTATGTGTGGACAGACATGACAGACAGAGGGTAAACCTATTATTCCCTCTGGTGAAACATTAGTTTTAATGACATCAATATATAAACATAATTGTGTATAACCCTTTATTACAAGTACTTAAGGTGAAGAGTAAAGAACTTATAGTTTTATTCTTTTTAACTGTAAAATCATTTTTATTTGTTGGCATGCAATATTGTGTTTTTGTCAAAAAATGACTCATATAAATTCCTGGATTTTTTATATTGGAAAAAAAGACTCGGTCATCTTCAAATGTCTTTGTGTTAAACTCATGAAGTAGTCAACCATTGAAATCAATGAAATTAATGTTGCACAAAGAATTATGATTTTACAGTTAATTCTGTAATAAACAGGCAGTTTGTATAAAATGACATGATGTGCCTACCAAGAATTTATGGTAAGCATTAAGCGTGCCAGTTCATGTCTGACCTCATTTAGATTGTGTTTTTGCTGAATGTATCTTTCCATAAGGTGGAACCTATTCTTCGGATTTTTATGGCCCGCCTCTGAACCAAACGCTGAATTCATAATGTCCAAGTCAGACTTGAGGTCTCGAAGTATCTGAAAAGGAGGAGAAACAACTGTTGATCAGTTTATTTAATATTCTGAAATACCAGCACAACTTCTTTTCTGCCAGTTGGCATTTAGCTTCTACAGATATGTAATGTGTGAATGCAACTGACTGTGGAGTTATTTCAATTAAATGGCACTCACTTCTCTATTTAAAAGGTGAAAAGCACCACAAACTGGTTAACACCAACACAATTTGCGTTACTGCTGTGGCTTCACAAAGATAGCCTGTATCATCTAGAAACTGGCCAGATATTGTTAGCCCGTTGCATACCACAATAGAAAACCCAGTCTGCTGAATGCAATATTACATTTTGTGAAGTCCATCATGCAGTGGCAGTCTACATGAAAAACTGTCAGCCCTGGGACAGAGCCAGTAAAACTGTACATGGTCTAGGCAGCCCTGGGACAGTGCCAGTAAAACTGTACATGGTCTAGGCAGCCCTGGGACAGTGCCAGTAAAACTGTAAATAGTCCAGGCAGCCCTGGGACAGAGCCAGTAAAACTGTACATAGTCCAGGCAGCCCTGGGACAGAGCCAGTAAAACTGTACATGGTCTAGGCAGCCCTGGGACAGAGCCAGTAAAACTGTACATGGTCTAGGCAGCCCTGGGACAGTGCCAGTAAAACTGTAAATAGTCCAGGCAGCCCTAGGACAGAGCCAGTAAAACTGTACATAGTCCAGGCAGCCCTGGAACAGAGCCAGTAAAACTGTACATGGTCTAGGCAACCCTGGGACAGTGCCAGTAAAACTGTAAATAGTCCAGGCAGCCCTAGGACAGAGCCAGTAAAACTGTACATAGTCCAGGCAGCCTTGGAACAGAGCCAGTAAAACTGTACATACATGTAGTCCAGGCAGCCCTGGGACAGAGCCAGTAAAACTGTACATAGTCCAGACAGTCCTGGGACAGAGCCAGTAAAACTGTACATGGTCCAGGCAACCCTGATACAGAGCCAGTAAAACTGTACATGGTCTAGGCAGCCCTTGGACAGAGCCAGTAAAACTATACATGGTCCAGGCAGCCCTGGAACAGAGCCAGTAAAACTGTACATGGTCCAGGCAGCCCTGGGACAGAGCCAGTAAAACAGTATATGGTCCAGGCAGCCCTGGGACAGAGCCAGTAAAACTGTAAATAGTCCAGGCAGCCCTGGAACAGAGCCAGTAAAACTGTACATAGTCCAGGCAGCCCTGGAACAGAGCCAGTAAAACTGTACATGGTCCAGGCAGCCCTGGAACAGAGCCAGTAAAACTGTACATGGTCCAGGCAGCCCTGGAACAGAGCCAGTAAAACTGTACATTGTCCAAGAATTATTTGAGCTTCACCCTGCACAGGCTACACAGGCTAATGATCTGGGAAGACACTACGCTTATCCATAAAGCCCTGTTTTTTCAGAGCAAGGCTCATTTCAAGGTTACTGGCTCAAACTGGCTGTTAGTTTTTTCAGTTTAGAACTGGCTGTTAGTTTTTCAGTTTAGCGCTGTTGTATTTATTGAATTAGCTGACTTTGGTTTAATGTCATATAGAAACAGTGTTCTAGAAAAAGTGATAGAATAAAAGGTTGCTAATAAAAGCAGAATAAATACTCTTAGGTGAAAATTGGTGTGGTGTCCAGGGATCGACATTAACGGTAGTCTGACTGTCCGGGACAACCAAATTGTTAGTATGACTTTAAACCAAAGTCAGCTAATTCAAGAAATAAAATAACTGCACTATTTTCGTAGCGCCTTTAGTTAGCACAGTACAGACACCATGTACTTAAACAAACGCCACTCAACGCGGTGTTCAATTCACTGTTTTCACTCCCGAAAACCACCCCTGATACAGATGTTCGGGTCAGCCGTCACGGTGTTCGCTGGCTGCAACGCAAACACCGCGCAATGTCATCGAACGCAGTTTTCACTGTGTCCGATTAACTAACAACATGAATATACAGTGTAGTGCCGTCATGAATGACGAAATTAAAATATATTTGTTTGAATACGAGTATAACAAGAGCACGACAAAGCGGGTGCCAGCGCTGGCTGCGGGTGCAGTTTTATTTGTTATTTTTTTTAGAAGTCACAGTGACCTTGCCCTTTGACCTAGTGACCCAAAAATGGATGTGGCGTCCAGGACTTGACATTAACGGTAGTCCAACTGTCCAGGACAACCAAATTGTTAGTATGGACAAGTAAATAAAGAATTTGCTAGTCCGACGGGACAAGTGGTCGTCATAATTTAGTTACTTAGAAAAAAATGCCTTTCAATCCGTTATTTCTGAGTGACCACAAAACTTGTTCTATTATATTTTGTTACGTTTAAATGTCAAAGAGCGAGATATTCCGATAGTTCAATGTGATACTACATTGTACTATTCACAAGGGAAGCAACCCTTAACATTTTTCTTTGCCCCAAGGTTACAAGAATATTCTCCCTTTTAAAGAATATGCATTTTACGACACCGGTACACACGGATCTTACAGACAATTAACATAGTGACGTCATCTCTTTGTATAGAATGATTTTACGACATCATTGCCATTTGTAGTTTGTTTTTGTAAGTACAATGTCGGCTGCTTAAAAATGTCTAATCTGCTTTCATTTGGTTTTTCGTCTTCAAAATCACAAGAAACTTTTTTTTCAAATACCTAAAGGTCGCCAAGAACATTTTCTGCTTTATGGTGGTAGTTTTTGTCAGGTATTATGGCTGTGTATAATGTTTAACAATCAATAATCTCTAGTTTTACTGTTATTCTAGTCAGTTCTTTTTTGTGGCGTCATTACGAAAATCACGTTCTGTGACGTCTCATCTGGATCCAAACTGTTTGCAAAGGCCTTTATAATTCGGTTCCAGCACTGACAGGGTTAAGCAACTAAAACTCCTGAACAAATATACCTTAACTCGTATCTCAAATAATTATTCTTTTTAATGATCAATAGATCTTATCTCTATTGACCCTTTTTGATTGTTGTGCCTTAGAAACGAGTTAAACATCAAATGTAAAATAAGAATATTGTTTGGAACATGAGTCATATATGATCGATACGACAGGAAAATACCTGAAACAAACACAATTTATTATAAAGTGTACATCTCAATTATTTTATTTTGTTTAAAAATAAGGTTCACAAGCATTTGATATGAACTTAATTTACATTGTGCATACTGGTGCAGTACGTAAATTCTGACAGCACTTAATGTCAGACACAAGTAAATAAAATATTTAATACTCGCTCGATTTTTTATGAAACTTGATATTCCTTGATAAAAAAGGCAATTGCATTTATTGATACCATATGAGTTAATGGTTTCGATCATTTAAACGCTTTATTTACGCGTGTCCAACATTACGTACTGTCCGAATTCAAGTACTGCAACAGTATAGTACACGTACTTGCGAATCTACGGAAGATGAGTCACTCGCTATTACAATATTAAAAATGTTGGCAAAACGTTACCATTATGTCTGTTGGTAAAATATTTGGAAGTAATTATAAATATGTATACATGTTATGATGTATATATTGAATTATTTATTTATGCAATACAATTTCCTTCGGAACATCACACAATGACATACACACGTGCACTAGATGAACAGGAAGTGTTGCAGTTTGTACAGATATAATTTGTGGCAGCTGCATGTCAAGGTGGGTTTGTAAATAACTAATCATATGTATGAATAAAAAAACAATGCCTTGCACTATTGGCCCCCGCGGACATTTTGTTCGCTATCAGTAACGACATCGCGGCATCGCATATGCGCCTTTTGTTCAAGGCACATTTGTGTATGTTCAAGTATTTTTTTAAAGATTGTATGTTTCTCCTTTATCTCTACTACTTTACACAATCTCCATGTATGTCAATTCATCCTGATTTATCTCATTTTTTCTCAATCTATAGCAGTTAATCTCCATCTATCTCAAATAAATTAATGGGTTTGTGACCCAGACCCTTATTGTCAGAACATATTTGTGTAATTCTAAATAAGAAACACATGCCAAATGTGGAAATAAAGATAATTTAATTCAGAATATGGCTTTCAACAATACAAATCAAAGACTGGTAAGTTATGAAATGTTGTTTTAACATTAAAGTAAAATATAATTTGTCTTCATGTGCTGTTTTATTAGTATTTCCTTTCAAATAACTTGACCAAAAAAACACTTTGCAATAGTACATCAATGAAAACAGTTCAAGTTCACTAACAATGCTCCAAATACTGAGTTTATCATTCGTGTGGAAACATGCAAGAACCATATATATATGTGGTTATACATCCAAATATTCAGTCACAACAACAATATTAGCTAATGAATGTGTCATTGAAAACATTCACAATATCGTGCAAAAACTAAACCTTAAAATATGTACAGACCATAGAACACAAACTTTTGTTTGATGTTTAAGTTATCTTATAACAAATATCTGTTGCTAATTAAATAACAACAAGAGATGTGTTCGTCAGAAACACAATGCCCCCTATTGCGCCGCTTTGAAATTGTATTTATTTTTTGACCTTTGACCTTGAAGGATGACCTTGACCTTGAACATCCACCACTCAAAATGTGCAGCTTCATGAGAACGCCGCTTTGAAAAAAAAATCTTTTTTTTATTACCTTTGACCTTGAAGGATGACCTTGAACTTCCACCAATCACAATGTGCAGCTTCATGAGAACGCTGCTTTGAATTATTTTTTTTACCTTTGACCTTGAAGGATGACCTTGACCTTGAACTTCCACCACTCAAAATGTGCAGCTTCACACATGCATGCCAAATATCAAGTTGCTATCTTCAATATTGAAAAAGTTATGGCCAATGTTAAAGTTTTCGGACGGACAGACGCCATATATTTGACATTTGACCTTGAAGGATGACCTTGACCTTCACCTTTCACCACTCAAAATGTTCAGCTTCATGAGATACACATGCATGCCAAATATCAAGTTGCTATCTTCAATAGTGAAAAAGTTATGGCCAATGTTAAAGTTTTTGGACGAACGGACAGACGCCATATATTAGACATTTGACCTTGAAGAAAGACATTGACCTTCACCTTTCACCACTCAAAGTGTGCAGCTCTGTGAGATGCACATGCATGTCAAATATCAAGTTGCTATCTTCAATATTGAAAAAGTTATGGCCAATGTTAAAGTGTTTTTTTTCAGACAGACGTACAGACTGACATACACACATACTGACATACTAACTGAAGGACAGTTCAACTGCTATATGCCACCCTACCGGGGGCATAAAAATGATTGGAAACAAGACAAATGTCAACACTACAAAACCAGGTTTTCAAAGTTTAAGTGCTAATATTTTATGAAAACAGTTGTTCAATCCTAACATAGGTTTGCATGTCAACTACCTACACACAAAATCTAAGTGCAAAATTCTATCCACATTGAAGTTATTCAAGAAAATGCCATTTGTCTATTTTTAGTTACAGTGACCTTGATCTTTACCAGAACTTCATAAAATACACAATTAATCTAGGTCTCTATGGGATCTTCCTAGCTCCAAACTTTCATCAAACATTGGTTAATTCAAACTTATGTTAATGACTGGAAAACAGTTGTTTGCTGTAGCTTTAATGATCTTGTCCCAAGTTATTTAGTAGAAACTGTTATTTACTATTTTTAGTAACAGAAACTTTGACCTTGACCTGACACACCCCAAATACAATCCAAAGTTTGATCTCCATGCAAGCTTGCAATATTCAAAATTTATCAAGACTGGTCGATACAAAATTATGTTATTGACCAGAAACCATCAATTTGACGATGATATCCAGCCCTAAATGCCCCAATCTAATAATCAGGATATTCAACTTCGTAGATAACCTGGTTAAAAATACACTCGTCATAAAACAAAAAGGAACTTGGCAAACAAAGGCAAATACAAATCAATGACTGAAAATTATACTCTTAAATAAATACTTTGGAAAAATCAATGATTTAATAAACACAGTTTCAATGACAAGTAGACAAATTTGAATATATGAAATAAACATAACCCATCATAAACCCTGCATTCAAAAAAATCATGAAATAACATCACATTTGATAAATTTAATTGGTTGTTCAAACCTTTCAAATAAACAAACATGTGCAGCATATTGACATAATTTTGTTTCATTTTCACGACATAATTTCATGTTAGAAGATTGTTTTTCTTCAGCTTCTCTAAATAAACATATCTGTTTTATCATGTTTTATCCAGGGCTTATCAGCGCCTAGCTGCAGTGCACCCATTTTTTGGTCGACGACCATGCCTTTATCAATTTCTAATATAGTACTTTACAGTGGACTTTTTGTTGATCTTTTGATTGGAAACTGATTAGTTACAAACTTTTAAGAACAGCTTTCCATCCAATGCAAATAAGCACCTTGTGCCCTTGTCTTTATTACACTTATAGACCTTAACTAGGGCCTATGTTATTCACTAGCATTCTATAGCTATAGTCAGCATTCAATCTGATACAAAATTTGACAGAAACTGAATATGGTATATATCTCCTGGTTTGTTCATGATAAATGTTTGACATATTTAATGTGTCCAGAATGTTGCTGAATAGAAATTCTATAATGAAAAATAACTGCATTGAAATTTAATATGTCAAAGCAACTTCACTGAATGTATGCATGTAATACATGTACTAACTGAATTGAAAAAAAAATGTATACATAGAATTTAATCACAGAAAAAAGAGAAAACCAATGCCACATTTATCTGTAACTTCACAACGTTTGGAGTTTGGAGAAGGGCTTCTTTTTACAGAATACCTCAAACAGTTTACTTACTGCTGCAATCGAGTCCAGATCCATGGTAGGTGTTTCAACATTGAACTGTTCCCTTAACACTGTCGCCAGCTGATCCATGCCCTGTAACACAGGTTTTTATACAGAATAATACATCGGTGTGATTTGAGGACCACCTCAGTCAGGGGAGGAAACGCCCCACCCCCACCAACCCCCACCCTTACAGGGTACAACTTAACTCTTCATGTCTATATATAGAGAGAGATATAGATCCAGCAACGTTAATAATTATTTGTATAATAAGTTTGCCATTGAATGGGAGGAAATCAGCTGAAAGGAGAAAAAATTACACCCCTGATAATAGGAAGAAGTTTGTCGCTTCAGTTTGTTGTTTTGTATTTTCATTCCCTGCTATGAAGTAAACTGTACTCTTACGTGCATGCATTGTTCCTTCTGTTATAAAGCTGTGCATGTGCAATTGTTATCATCATAATACTGTACAATCAGTTGAAAATTATTTTGTTGGTTGACCGATCCTCGTATTTAACACAAACACATCCGAAAATGACCGACACAAATTCCTTTTTTTTCTCTTTAGTAATTTAAAATTCCCAACACACAATTATAACAACTTCTTACAGCTTACAACATCTGGGGATATATTTCACAACTGGGACAAGCTTTAGTTTACTATGTTCACACAGTATTAAAGTTATGTCCAAGCTTTTTACCCTTATTGACCCCAATTTAAAGATCGCCTTGAGAATAGTTACAAGTATCGTCTTATATTTCAGACCTCTTGACTTTGTTGTTTGACACATTTGACCAATATCAAAAGCTGGCCTAGATATCATCCAGATAAACACTCTGACCATTGTTAATATTTGTTGAACATATTTCTGTTATTGCAAAACAACACAAGGGACAAAATTGTCACAAAACCAGGTTTTCAAAAAAAATAATAAAGTCTGATAAAGGGAGACAATTCACTTGTAACAATTGACTTGTGCATTGTTACTGATTATTCCTAGTTACCCCCTAGTGTCGAATTCAATCTATTTTTACTCGTGGCAACCTTGACCTTGGAGATATTGACGTAATTCTTTTTCATGACACACTGTCCAATGATTGTCAACAAATGTACCAAGTAATTTTAAAATCTCACAATGAATGACATAGATACCATTTTTGACCTTTGAACTCAAAGTGTGACTTTGACCTTGGAGATATCGACGTAATTCTTTCGCATGACACACCGTCCAATGATGGTGAACAAATGTGCCAAATGATTTTAAAATCTCACAATGAATGACATAGTTAATGACAAGCTCATTCCGCCGGCCCGCCCGCCCACCCGCTGACATTCGTTTATCTAATAACCAGTTTTTTCCTTTTGAAAACCTGGTAAACAAGCAAATTCGTTGAATTGATATCCCCCATCAGTATGCTTCTGGACACAAAAGTGTAATATTTGACACTCAAAAAAGCATTTTTTGAAGATACAAAGGGCCATAACTTCGTTATTAACAGATGGTGTACAATACCATTAGGCATGCATCATCCTCTTATCCATATATATAGTCATACCAAGTTTCAATGTAATCCTTCAAAGCACTTCCAAGATATGGCTCCGGACACAAAAGTGCCGGACAGAAAGACGGACGGATGGAAAGATGGACGGACAACACCAAAACAATATCCCTCCGCCTATGGCGGGGGTTAAAAATAGAACTGGGGAACAGTATAAAGCCTGCACTCACTCCACTGTGTTTGTCAAGGTCTGCAGTTAGTGTGCTGATCTGAGCCTCAAGTAGTCTAGCCCTCTCCTTAAGCTCTGTCTTGTTCAACTCATCCTTCACTGCCACCTCCTTTAGTCTGTGTGAGAAAATAATCATGCATATGCATTAACATCACCCCAGATAAGCCTGTGCAGTCCGCAGGGGCTAATCAGGCATATGCATTAACATCACCCCAGATTAGCCTGTGCAGTCCGCAGGAGCTAATCAGGGACAACACTTTCCGCCTGGACAGTCTTGTTCAACTCATCCTTCACTGCCACCTCCTTTAGTCTGTTTGAGACAATACAGGGAATATATATGAACTGCGTCATGCCTCAATGGGTTGTGGGGTTTTATGACACATGAGGCCAGCCTTGCTACAGACCAATCTGCACTGATGTGCAGGCTGATCTATAGCTATGCTGATCATATACGGTCAGCCTAAGGCTGATCTTGAGCTACCCTGTCCTTAAAGAAACCACAAAACTGTTTGTGACTTTATAGTGGACAACAAGGCTCCAGACTTGATTGCACAGATGTGTAGGCAGGTCAAGAGCTATACTAGTCATATATGGAATAATCCCCTTTTAAATACATCACTTCTCATATGACATTTCTGTTCAATGAAGTTTTGAGAATTAAGCCAACTAATTTGACTATAGAAACTGAGTAAATGATAAACGTAATGCCCATATTTAGTCAAACTTTTATATGAAAATTAGTTAGTGCTCATTCATTGTGTTTCTTAATAACAAACTGATACATTCAATTAAATTGTCATACACATAGCAATTATAAATGGTGTGCCTATATATAAAATGCTATATTTATCTTTTGATATAAAACTGCAACTGCATTCATGGTGTCTATACATCTACATACCTTTCGCACTGTTCTTCATAGTATTTCTTCTCCCTCTCTAACTCTGTACAGTCCATGTAGAGTCGCGTCAAACTGTTAATGTATAGAATAAGAATACCATAAAGATTTGCAGCTAAAACAAGGAGAGATCCAAAGTCCTTTTGAAGCAATATATAGTTTTTTTTGTTTTTCATATTTTGAAATGTTTAACAGTTAATCACATATTGAATCAATCCAACTATTTTCAACTAAAAACATTATTTATGATCAAAAGCAGGGAATCAAAAGACATACTGATAACATTTTCCACATACATTCAATGGCATAAAGTCATGCCTAAGCTTGCGAATCCATTAATAAATACTATCATATAATATAATAAACAGAGAACACAACCTTTATTTTACACTCATACAAAGAACAACAGATTTCAGTTTATCCCATCAATGTCAATGAACAAAAGGGCCATGAGGGCCCTTATGCGCTTATCTGAGTTCACACACACACATTTTTGACAAATGATGAAATGAATTAGCAAGAGATAAATAGAAAGATCTAAATAAACAAGGCAATTGCGATAATACACAGATGCCCCCACATTTAATTTTTGTCACACTTTTGATCTCTAAGTGTGATCTTCAATTTTGATGTAATGAGACAGGGGGATTAATGTGACTCAGTCACCTCATTGAGTCATTTGTCTTAAAATTAAATGATACATGAAAAAGTTACAGCCTGGATTAAAGCTGCTTAATAACCACATTTGACCTCTAACTGTGACCCTGACCTCTGCATCAAGGAGATTGATTTTACAAAAGAAATTATGTGTCCCTATGGATGTCATTTAAGGTAAATTATCATGAACAAGAGATGTGTTTGTCAGAAACACAATGCCCCCTATTGCGCCGCTTTGAAGCCATAGATTTGACCTTTGACCTTGAAGGATGACCTTGACCTTTCACCACTCAAAATGTGCAGCTCCATGGGATACACATGCATGCCAAATATCAAGTTGCTTTCTTCAATATTGCAAAAGCTATGGGCAATGTTTAAGTTTGCAGAGGGACGGATGGACTGACAGACTGACAGACAGATCAACTGCTATATGCCACCCTACCGGGGGCATAAAAGCATGATGAATGACAAAGAAAATCCGAATAAGCTATATTATGGCCAAATTTGATCTTAAGAGTTTGACCTTGACCTCTGAGGTTGGGTGATGAGTGTTATACATGAGACATCATCTTATGATAAATTGCATTTGTGAAAAGTTATTTGAAATCCATCAACATATGGCAAACTTATGGCTGAAACAGGAATTTTGAAGCTGTTTTGTTGGCAAAAATTGAACATAAACCACTAAGTGTTACTTTGACCTTTGTGACCTTTGTGGTAAGGAGATGGACGCAATATGTAACACATCCTCTTATGATGATTGACATTGGCACAAAGTACATCTTTATATGACATATGTAATGCTAAGACACGATATTTCACACAAAGATACAAATGGTTTAACTCCTATATGCCTCTTTCCTCAAAAAGGGGTATATTGATCGAAACTTTAAAAAAAACATTACCACACAAATGATACACACTAATAGACTGTGAACTCATTAATATTCTTACAGCCAAAGGGGAGTAACTGCTGCAATCATACATCCTCTACAAATAAGAGTTGCATCAAATGTTCCATTGTGAACGGATGAGATTTTTCTATGATTTATCTTGTTGACCGTGTTTTTGGACACACATGGGCTAGATTAGAAACTCTGGTTAGAAAATGTCAAGATAACTAATCTGTCCAAATTTCCTCAAGATTGAGTCATAAATGTGGCCTCTATAGTGGTCAAGATTGAGTCATAAATGTGGCCTCTATAGTGGTCAAGATTGGGTCATAAATGTGGCCTCTATAGTGGTCAAGATTGAGTCATAAATGTGACCTCTATAGTGGTCAAGATTGAGTCATAAATGTGGCCTCTATAGTGGTCAAGATTGAGTCATAAATGTGGCCTCTATAGTGGTCAAGATTGAGTCATAAATGTGGCCTCTATAGTGGTCAAGATTGAGTCATAAATGTGGCCTCTATAGTGGTCAAGATTGAGTCATAAATGTGGCCTCTATAGTGGTCAAGATTGAGTCATAAATGTGGCCTCTATAGTGGTCAAGATTGAGTCATAAATGTGGCCTCTATAGTGGTCAAGATTGAGTCATAAATGTGGCCTCTATAGTGGTCAAGATTGAGTCATAAATGTGGCCTCTAAAGTGGTCAAGATTGAGTCATAAATGTGGCCTCTATAGTGGTCAAGATTGAGTCATAAATGTGGCCTCTGTAGTGGTCAAGATTGAGTCATAAATGTGGCCTCTAAAGTGGTCAAGATTGAGTCATAAATGTGGCCTGTAAAGTGGTCAAGATTGAGTCATAAATGTGGCCTCTATAGTGGTAACAAGTTTTTTTAACTAAGATGTGACCTGTTGAACAAGTTTTTTGATGCTAATGACCAAAATACCAAGCTGGCTTATATATTGTCCTGATAAACATTCTCACAAAATTTAATCAATATTGGATACAAAATGTGGCTTATAGAATGGTAATGAGCTAATGGTGGACAACACACTCTAGACACCACAATACGCTGGACAGTGGACTTAATTGATCACAAAAACACATACACAAATGCATATTAGATACAACACAGACTGTGTACCTGTTTTTCTGTTGCTCTAACACAGCCTTCAAGGAAGCGATACCCTTGTCTCTCTCCTGGAGCTCCTTCTTGGATGATGTCATTTGGTCCTTCAAAAGGTCCAACTCACACTGCTGGCTGGTTATTCTGATACAAAGACATTGACAGTGGTGTTTTAGATAGCTGGTCTAAGTTTGACTGTAAGCTGGCGATCCTGACACAAGGACATAGATAGTTGTGAATTAAAGACTTAGGCCTCATGCCTAGGAACACACATACACGTCAGCTCCACATTGACCAATCAGATTGCTTGAAATGTTTTATTGTTTATTTGAATTTATTTACGTGAGATTAAGTCTACAAATGAAAACTTAAAATTACTTTGGAAACAAGCCAATTTATTCGTAAAACAAGCTAATTTATTAGTAAACTATCTAATTACTTTGAAAGCTAATATATTAGTAAATTATCTAGTTAATTTGAAAGCATGCTAATTTATCAGAAAACTATCTACAGTCAATCTTGTATTTAGAGACCACGAAAGGGAGTAACCAAAAGTGGTCTCTTAATAAAATGGTCTTTAAATAAAAAAAGGCCATTTGTGATGAATGCGGACCTTTGATTTTAAATCCAGATATCGGATTATCTCCTTTTGACACAGCGATTTCTGCCTTTGTAATCAAATGAATCTAAATATAAATAAAATGAATAAAACAATTTTTTACTTAAAATAAGTTGTATTTGTTCTCTCTAATTCTAAATACAACTTAAATGGTTTGCACGGAGAATGGGTTTTTCCGACTTCAAACTCATTCGCGATTAAATGTACATGCACTTTTACTCTTCGACACTTCCAAAACCTGAATTTTCTCATTTAACGTTAATACTTTTCGTTATGACATTTTAATTTCTGCATGTAAGCTTATATATATCTGACTCGATTATGGTACATAGGGAAATAAATAAAACACCTTGATTTAAAACTAAATAAACACGCCTGATTGGAAAATTTGCTAACACAAACTAATAAGCATAATAACAATTAAATTTTTAATGAACAGATTTCGCTACATGTTACCGATTAATAGTTTATTTTTTACACCTCTCGAGAACACTGAAAATGTTTGTAGCGTCGGCGCATTGTTTCGCAATAAAATCTGCGATCAAATTTGTTGCGTAACGTCCCAGATAGTAAACTCTTTAACAAGTAGACTGATGGCAATACCTCACTGTATTATTCGACACCAAAAATTGATACGCAGTCAGCATTAACACCGGTCAGAACCGGTCATCGAGACAAAGGAAATGGCTGGTGTGAAATCAAAACAAAGACGTAATCGTTTATGTTATCGGCTTAGATAAACAATCAACACTGATTTGTCCCTGAACGGTCAACAGATTTACCACTTTTACCTTAAAGCTGTCGCTTAATTCAAGACTCGGGCATCAAAATACACCAAAATCGGCAGTCGGTGGTCTCGTAAGACAAAAGTCGCTTAATAGAATATGAAAATATAGTTAAAACGCTCGGGCGGGATTTAAAGTGGTCGCATAAGACAAAAGTCGCTTAATTCAAGTGGTCGCAAGCAAAAGATTGACTGTACTTTCACCACAAGCTATAACAAGGGTCTTCGGTAAAATTACTTCATGATAAAGCTAAAGCCATCTATTCTAAAATGGTCAATGGTCAATGCTCATGTCAAAGACCTGCCCACCTTTCTTTCATGCAGTCATTTTCTTCTTCCATCTTCACACACTGTATGTTTGTTAGCCTGTTTATCTCCTCAAGCTGTTCATTACGGGCCTGAAAACAAACACAAATACATCATTAACATACTCAGTCAGGATAACTTTACAATAAAAACCCACAAAAAACCTGCATAAATACAATCTGTAATTGATGCTACATTAACAGGAAGATTGCCAGTGCCACTTTGTTAGTTGGGATAACTGTAAATTAACACAACTATCTACAGAAATGAGATGCACATACAGAGAGTCTTTCGATCTCCCCCTGTTTCTGCAGCCTCATGGTATTCAGCATGTCCACCTGGGAGATCAGGTCCTCTGCATGGCTGGCCGTCTCAGCCTGACGTCTGCTGTCCTCCTCCTTTATCAACAACTGAAAGATACAGGGGAGGTAATCAACACTTGCAAGATACAGGGGAGGTAAACAACAAATGAAAGATACAGGGGAGGTAATCAACACTTGCAAAATACAGGGGAGGTAAACAACAAATGAAAGATACAGGGGAGGTAATCAACACTTGCAAGATACAGGGGAGGTAATCAATTACTGAAAGATACAGGGGAGATAATCAACACTTGCAAGCTACAGGGGAAGGTATTCAATAACTGAAAGATACAGGGGGGGGGTAATCAATAACTGAAAGATACAGGGGAGGTAATCAACAATTGAAAGATACAGGGGAGGTAATCATCACTTGCAAGATACAGGGGAGGTAA